>NW_027258774.1:42500-54657 GCF_045791955.1 Oncorhynchus clarkii lewisi | reverse complement strand
AGGACAGCACAGTCCCTGCCCATCTTCAAACAGTATCTTAAATAATCCTCGTCCACGGTATGGTTTTCAATACTGTGAGTACAATTTAAAAAATAAAAAAAGTAAATACAGACAACGTTCTTCATTTCACCTGTCATATAATTTTTCATTATGAAGTTTACTGGTAGTCCCCAGGCACATGGTGTTTGTTAACAAGCACATAACAACGAGAGACCAGAGCCTCGTGAGTCACCCACTGTGGTGCAGCATGCGCCAGATGATCTATTGTAGTTACAGTATGGAATTCATAACTAAATGTTTGCCAGCTAGACATCTTATAATTATTAAGTCTAAAATGTGTTAATTGCTCTGCAGTTGTGCAATTCGTTTGCTAATTTAGTAGGCATCTAGCTAGTTAGCATGTAGCTAGTTAGCATGTAGCTAGTTAGCATGTAGCTAGTTAGCTTCTTGTAAAAATCTAGCTTCTCCTGGATCAAGAGCCTTGCTGTCTAATATTTGTATTGCTCGTGCATCAAACTGCGAGTAGCATTTTTTGAGTTACATGTATAATGTTATGAGCTGGAATGTCTGTCCTGCAAATAGTTTGTCAGAGACTGTCATTTGCTATGAGATTTTACATTACATTAGAATTGCTTAATCTTCTAGATTACAGAGGCTCAGTAGGGTTTGAAAATAGCGCCCCTAGTGTTCAGCGCCGATATTACCCAAACATACAGGGATGGCACAAGGTCGTTAAAAATGAAGGTGTGACAATCTGGATAGCATTCAAACCTAACGTACAAGCAACATTTTTCTCCAATCCTATCGAAAACATAATGTTATTATACACAAGTTTTACTGCGCGTGAAGTTTCTAACGCAAATATTTAAATCAGTTGTCTTCCTCAAAATTAAAGGGGATGATGAAGCAATATTTGCGAGAAGGAGGGAAATCTAATTTCATTGGTCCTCTAACTCACAGCTCAGAGACTTTTTAATTCAGGATAAATTGAGTTATCCCTGAGTTAGCCTGCCTGAGAACAGGCTAGTTCTGAAGGATTCATTGCCATTGGAAAATGTACCTACCTGGCTAAAAAGGTGAGTCACTTTCACTGTAACCTCTTATCCAGAGTTGAGCTCAATAGTCGATCAAAGTTAGCTTGCTAATTTTCTCCAACCAGGTATATAGTATAAGGGTTCTGGCCAACTCATTGTCATGTTTTATAGGACACAAGAATAGAAACAGACTGGCGCGGAGAGCAGAGGAGAGAAACCTACCTGTTGCAGGAGAGGAAGTGCTGGAACACATCACATCTGGACAGGACCGGGTGACTAGTCATGTGATTCATCCACCATATCAACCCTTTCCTCCTTTTAGAGATGAAGTCCTCCTCAAACCGCCCCGTGGCCTGTTTCTCTGGGATGTGGGGCACCGAGATGACAGGGAACTTCTCCACCAGCCTGGCGTAGAGCCAGTCAAAGTGTTTATACCTCCTGTTTACCTGGGTCTGTGTGTGGGTGGGCGTCAGCTTGTAGGCAATGTAACTCTTCATCCCTTTGAACTTGGTCTGCTTGGTGGGGTCGTCTATGGTACAGGAGAATGGGTATGGGTTTTCCTGCCATTCTGGACCGTATTGTCCCGTTACAACACAGATCTTATCCCCATCTTTCACAAACCCAGCTGCCTCACCTAACACGAACGCTTCCCCTCCTGATTTCACAAATGTTGAAAACCTATTGAGGTTTCTACTGACCGTGGCAGAGCTCTTGGCTTGTTGAGCGTTGCCACTTCTGGACATAGAAGATGTTGACACGCTATATGTAGACGATCCATTGCCATCAAAGTCCCCTTGGTGACTGCCACCAACAACCCCGGGCTCGTCAGCCACTGTAGAGGTGTCATCCCAGTCTTCATCCCAGTCTTCATCGCTGCCCTGGCTGGCTTGGTAACCGTGCTGCTGCTGCTGCGCTGGGGCAAGTGGCGAGGACGCTGTAAACCCAGACGATATTATTGATGTTTTGGACAAGTTTTCAATTTGATTTAATGTTTTATTCGAGGCGTCCCCGAAACCTCCGGTTGGAATATTGGCGTATCGGGATCCCCGGTAAGTATCCTCTGATGTGCTGTTATTATTAAACGTGGACGCGGTATCGTTATTTAGGATCTCGACGTAGGACGCGGGGAAGAGACCTCTCTCGCCTTTGCTGTTGGATCCTTCTAGCCAGCCTTCAATGTCCTGTTCGCTGTACAAGCTCACTATTTCATGTTCCGTTAATGATATCTCCCCTGTGTTTTCGGAATTGAACTCGTATAAAGCCCTCGCCTTGAGCGCCATAGTTCAAACAAATTACTGTCTGGCGCCCCCGCAAAACAAATAACCAGCAAACTCTTATTAACGGGCTAGCCTATACAAACTACACTAGCTCTGAAGGCGCACTCCCTCCTAAATGTCCCTTCTTATACGATCTACCTCGCAATCCAGTTATCTTTTGCTACTGTAATAAAAAATAAAATAATAAGTGCAATAAAATCCCGTTACTTCGTCCGAGTCTTTGCCGTTTAAAGTTGAAGGGACTAGTTGCAGCGGTGGCCCCTGCCTCTCTGATCACACACTCCCCTTTTCGCACTCAACAACCATACGTAATCAGTCTGAGTAATGGAGGGTGGTATGAGCCAGAATTAAGTCTAGGCAACCGTACCACCCTGTGGCTGTCGCCTACTATTGAACGTCTGACTGTCAGTCACCATGTCTGTGTGACGCCTGCGTGTTAATGAAAGTCATAAGGTGTGCATTTTATATTATTAATTACATCTCAACCATAAATGTTAGAAATATACAGTTTTTCCCGTGTAAAAAAACGGAAGGGTATTTTCCCCATTGTAAAGTAATGGAGTTAGGCTAGGTTGCTAATGGTTTTATGTGTAGGAGATGGTTATTCAAATGCCATTCAAACTTTCTGTACTTTTTTTCAACAACATTATTAGATCCAATTTTTTTTTTTTTTTTTTTTTTTATCAACAAAGGCTCAGATTAGTTCAGGTAATATATGTAAATACGTGATGTCACAATAAAATGTGTTTGTGTTAATGTTTGTACGAAAATAGCGTTTAACAGTTCGCTAGCTTGATGATAACCAAATGTAGCTTGGCCCCCAGTAATTTAGATTTTGTAATTCTTTTTTATTTTTTAGAAATTGACACTACAGTATAGACAATAATTTATACACAATTGCACATTGCTTACCTCAGTAAACAGTTGCGGCTCCCGTCTGAAAAAGTAGGTTTACTGAGGTATGCAATGCAATTGTGTATAAATTATTGCCTATACTGTAGAGTATGGGGGAGAATTCTAAAGGCCTGGGCGTGAGTTATATGTAATGTGAATGTGTAGATGTATGGTGGCTCCAGATTTGGATTAAGGGACCAACGGGTTCTGCCATGGGCAAGTCCCTTGACAGGTACCAGGAATGGTGGGAGGGACAATCTGAAAGTATTTATCTTTGCACACAAGAGCAGCGTCCAGGCCTCCAGAATACTCCCCCTATCACCTGCTGTACGGGCGGGAGCCGCAACTGTTTACTGAGGTAAGCAATGTGCAATTGTCTATAAATTATTGCCTATACTGTAATGTGAAACATGTTGTAATTGACTTTCTATTGCTGTTTTTTGTATAACATACTTTATTATCCCTGATAGAAGTTGTCGAACAAGATCGGAATGCCTTCCAGGACCACCTGACTGAGAAGGATGTGGAGGTTTTTGACCAGGTAAAAATTTTCACTGTTCATTTATTTTCTGGCCTTCAAAAGATGTATATATATATGTGTATGTATGTATGTATATATATATATATATATAAGATATGTATTTGTGATAACATAAAATATAATTGCATTCCTTTCTATTGTCAATCAAGGTGAGACTGAACATGAACAAGGCGCAGGAGAAACAGAATGAGAGCCACCGGAGGAGAATCAAGGGGACCAGGTGCTTTGAACATCCTGGCTAATAACTTGGAAGAAGGACGAAAGGAAGACGAGACCTGGGATACCTTGGTGCTCTTTCGCTCCTAGCTGGGGTCACCATCCATTAAGGTGAATATAAAAATCTCACATTATAACTATTTGCCTCCTCGTGGTGGGCGGTATCGCCATGCTGTCAACAGTACCTACACTGGCCCAGGGGTTATCTCCAAATAGTCCATCTCAAGGCCAAGCGCTGGGTCACGTTAAGTGACCAGGGGTGGCAGGTAGCCTAGTGGTTAGAGAGTTGGGACCGTAAGCAAAAAGTTGCTGGATCAAATCCCTGAGCTGACAAGGTAAAAAAATATGTAATTATGCTCCTGAACAAGGCAATTAATTGTTCCCCGGTAGGCCGTCATTCAAAACAAATAGTTTTAATAAAGGTTCAAACATTTTCTTTTTAAGTAATCGCCATTTCCAGGTAGGTACTGTTAAGGTGTATGACTCCAGTGGTCATGACATCACCTTGGAGTTTCTCTCCCAACTCACCTCTCTTATCTTTTTCAGGGACCATCCATTACCTCCCTCATCAACCCCACTGACAGGTTTCCTTTCTTTTCTGTCCGCCATTAACATTATTGCATGTCTAATCAAACATTTTTAAATTAAATCATTCAGTAACTGTATTTTTACCTGATAAACCTGTAACCTGTGTGTTTGCTTGTTTACGTCTCTGTCTCCTACCCTGTTCCCTTTAACTCTGCTCCTGTTCTCCAGGACCTAGGGGTTCGGCCCAACACCCAGACCCACCTGATATCCTCCATTTCCTGTTCTCCAGGACCTAGGGGTTCTGCCCAACACCCAGACGTGGATCCACCTGATGTCCTCCATTTCCTGTTCTCCAGGACCTAGGGGTTCTGCCCAACACCCAGACCCACCTGATGTCCTCCATTTCCTGTTCTCCAGGAACTAGGGGTTCTGCCCAACACCCAGACGTGGATCCACCTGATGTCCTCCATTTCCTGTTCTCCATGACCTAGGGGTTCTGCCCAACACCCAGACCCACCTGATGTCCTCCATTTCCTGTTCTCCAGGAACTAGGGGTTCTGCCCAACACCCAGAACCACCTGATGTCCTCCATTTCCTGTTCTCCAGGAACTAGGGGTTCTGCCCAACACCCAGACCCACCTGATGTCCTCCATTTCCTGTTCTCCAGGACCTAGTGGTTCTGCCCAACACCCAGACGTGGATCCACCTGATGTCCTCCATTTCCTGTTCTCCAGGACCTAGGGGTTCTGCCCAACACCCAGACCCACCTGATGTCCTCCATTACCTGTTCTCCAGGAACTAGGGGTTCTGCCCAACACCCAGACCCACCTGATGTCCTCCATTTCCTGTTCTCCAGGAACTAGGGGTTCTGCCCAACACCCAGACCCACCTGATGTCCTCCATTTCCTGTTCTCCAGGAACTAGGGGTTCTGACCTTTTCAGGTCAGAGAAAGATGACAGAGTTTCTGAATTGGAATTCCGAGTAGGATGACCGGTCAAAACAACAAATAATCCCAGTCTGAGCTTGTTTTTTTCCCGAGTTCCAAGTTGTCTTGAACACACTGAAGTCGGAAGTCAGAGATTGCAGAGTTCCGAGATATTTTGAATGCTCCATTAAAGGCCTACCTCTTTCTGAATAGGACTACCTCCAACAAAGAATCCCTTGTCTCCATTGACAGTCCATGTTAATTCATGGAGGTATTTTATGAGGCTAGGAAGACGTTAGGTGACTTTGTGAAAGGTATCAGTAGCTTCACGAGGCTTAATTCTGGCACTTATCACCCCCTATAGGTGTGTATTGATGTGAGAAATAGGCATATCTACACAGCGATGGTGGCTGGCTGCGATATCAACTAGCCTAATAATTATTGTATTGAGGTGCCTATTTTAGCTAAATCGACAAATGAAATTGATTAGATTACTCTCAATCAATATTTTTTTTTTTTACAAAATCATGTACATTTTTGCAAACATCACGTTTGAAATGTGTTCATGGTAAGATCGTTCCTAATAAATTTACAAGCAAACTGACAAGTAACTTGTCTGTGTCATGTTGCATGACGTGAAAACTATGTCTACATGACGTGTATGTGTCATGTGACATAAACGTGACGTGAACGCGTCGGCAAGTTTGATGCCTTGGAAAAAAAAACTTGTCTCTATTGACAAGTCAATGTTAATTCATTCAGAGCTAGGAAGACGTTTAGGTGACTTTGTGAAAGGTATCAGTAGCTTCACAATGCTTAATTCTGGCACTTATCACCCCTTATAGGTGCAGCTAGGGAGATGAACAATCTAATGGGCAACACCAATCAAACACTGGCCGCTTTAGTTGAGCGGTGTGATTTGATTGATTCTTGATTCTAGATGGTATCGGAATCCTACTGTATTTATAATAGTTTGTACATATCCTTTTTTTATCAGAATGTAACATGGGTGTAAACAATGTAAACAATCCGTAACAATGTAACATCTTTTTTTAAATTGTTTTTATTTAACCTTCATTTAACTAGGCAAGTCAGTTAAGAACAAATTCTTATTTACAATGACGGCCTACTTGTAAAGCTCCCCCAGGCCTAACCCTCCTCAAAACCGGATGACGCTGGGCCAATTGTGCGCCGCCCTATGGGACTCCCGATCACGGCCCGTTGTGATACAGCCCAGGATCGAACCAGGGTCTGTAGTGACACCTATAGCACTGCGATGCAGTGCCTTAGACCGATAACATCTGATAACAATATTTATTGTTCTATCGCATTTTTAAGTATCTTCTTTCAACAGTGAACAATTTCTAAACAATCTCATAAAATTTGTACTGTAAAAACAACATCGTCACTGATGCTGAAAGCCTCATGCTTAGCATTCCCATTTATGTCATAGATATCATACGTTTTCAATGACTGGAGAGGAACTTCCCTCTGTCCATTTACCAAATTAAATATACACTTCATATTTGTTAAAATTATAAGCATTTTTTTTTTAACTGAGGTGAGAGGAGCTGGAGTAAATTTTCAAAGCGAGGAGGAAAAAACGTATTTTAAGAAAATTGATTTTAAATATATCATTACTGCTGTTATATAATTCAATAACGTTAGCACCAACAGCTTTTTGTAGCAAAGTAGCGTCAGATAGAAATGTAACAATAACAATGTTTAGAGAAATATTTGAAAATTTAACTTCACACGAAAATAACAGACCACAAATGAACCAATCACTCATGTTAGTGGTACTGTAACAGCTGATCTGACCTCATCTTTACCTGATCAATACAGTAATAATCAATAATCAACAGTCAATAATCAATAGTCAATAATCAACAATCAATAATCAAGAGTCAATAATCAACAGTCAATAATCAAGAGTCAATAATCAATAGTCAACAGTCAATAATCAATAATCAACAGCAAACAATCAATAGTCAATAATCAACAGTCAATAATCGATAGTCAATAATCTACAGTCAATAATCAAGAGTCAATAATCAACAGTCAATAATCAATAGTCAATAATCAACAGTCAATAATCAATAGGGGTCCTCCTCACTGTGTTGTATCCTAACAGGTGTTCTCTGTTTGGATTCCACCACCAGTATCCCATCATGACATAGTAGAGCCCTCAGACCCCCTGCCTGCTGTAGTTTCTCAGGCAGTGGGTACTGACGGGTGAAGCTTCGGGTAACAAACCCATGTTCATCCATTCTGGCTCCATGCTGAGCCTTAATCAAGAGCCATCCCTCAAACACCTGAATCATGATATCCTCAGGTCTGAACTGGGACACGTCCAGAAGCACCTGGTAAACAGGCTCAGTCCGCTGGGGTTGGGTTGTGGTAGTACCGTCGCAGACCCCTTCTAGCTTCACTACCCCAGGGTCGGGCCTCACTACCCCAGGGTCGGGGAAGGCTGGCCCGGGCAGGGCGAACAGGTCATGGTCCTCCACACAGTCGTCCAAGTCCCTTCCTTGAAACAGGGCCTGGTGGCGGACTGGGCTGTTCACCCAGTGGGTTATAGACAGTCCCTCCATGGTTCTGCCTTCCTCCCAATCCATGTCCCAGAAAGCCTCTTGTGTTGCTGCTGTGTGGCAGAGAGGAGTGAGCTTCACAGTCGCACAAATAAAACAACAACAAGAACAACTGAGCAAACGGAATATGAGAAGATATCCAGCCAGTCAATAGTCCTTCAGAAACACTTTTCTATTGTTAAAACCCCAGTGCTAGTCATTCAGAAACACTTTTCTATTGTTAAACCCCAGTGCTAATCAGTCAGAAATACTTTTTTCTTTTATCGCCATGGCAAAGCAGAGGATTGCGATTGGCGGGTCTGTGATCGTGTCGCTTGCAGTCTCTCAGTCTGAAAACCTCTTGTAATATTGCTGTGGCACTGAGTCACTGAGTTTGACAGTCGGTCAGATGAAATCAAGACGGGCCATGGCCTATATTTAGGACAGCATGTGATAGGTGCTCTATCAGACTCCCATGTTGCTGTGGCAGAGGAGTGAGCCCGACGGACATTTAGCTGAAATCATGGCAAACTATGTCTATATTAAGGACAGCGTGTTATTCTGGTGGGTGGTGGTTCTGGGGGATGGTGGTTTCTGGGGGGTGGGCCTCTCAAGTGGTGGGAAGGGATCAGACCTGGGTTCAAATGTCTATTTAAAAGGTTTCAAATACTTGTCATTTGCTTTAGCCTGCCTGGAGTACCAGATGGGTTTGCACTTTTGCAGCTATTTTCTTTTGGTTCCATTGACCAGGCAAGATCAATCAAGCCCAGATAACATATTAATTTCAAATACTATTTGAACCCAGGTCTGGATATATAAGAAGGCTGTTTTTAGAGCTGGTAGATATGCAGCAGAAGCTAAGATTGCATATTTTATTTAACCTTTATTTAACTAGGCAAGTCAGTTAAGAACAAATGATTATTTTCAATGATGGTCTAGGAACAGTGGGTTAAACTGCCTTGTTCAGGGGGAAGAACGATCATTTTTTTTTTTTTACCTTGTTAGCTCAGGGATTCGATCTTGCAACCTTTCGGTTACTTGGCCAACGAACTAATGTCTCATATGTTTCCTTACACACTTAATATAATAATAAAATGACCATGGTACTGTTCTGAGAGATATGATGGGGATATACACTATGTATACCAAGTATTAGGAACACCTTCCTAAAGCCTAATGTGAGTTTTTAAAGCATTTGTTGAACTTGTAGCATCTTGTTGTTTTGCCAAATCAAATATTTTTTGGGGTGAAGAATGTACTTGTTTATGTTAATGGAAGAAGCAACATGAGTGTAGATAGTCCTATAAAACCATCGCTCAGGTGCCACATCTTAGTTAGAGTTCAACTTTAGGTCATTCACACCTTTGGCACACCGGACCATTCTGATTGGTTGCCAAGGGTGGTTACTAGGGGGTGGAGTTTTGAGAGCCCTCTGGAAAGTGTAAGTCCCTCAGTCAATTCAATTCAAATAGATTTATTGGCGTAGGAAACATGTTTACGTTGCCAAAGCAAATGGAATAAATAATAAATAAAAATGAAATAAACAATCAGAAATGAACAGTAAACATGAAAGAAAAAGAGACATTTCAAATGTTAGATTATGTCTATATTGTCACTTTCTGACCTTTATTTCCTTTGTTTTGTCATTATTTAGTATGGTCAGGGCGTGAGTTGTGGTGGGCAGTCTGTGTGTTTTTCTATGTTTTGGGGCATTTCTATGTTTTCGGCCTAGTATGGTTCTCAATCAGAGACAGGTGTCATTAGTTGTCTCCGATTGAGAATCATACTTAGGTAGCCTGGGTTTCACTGTGTGTTTTTATGGGTGATTGTTCCTGTCTCTGTGTTTTGCACCAGATAGGGCTGTTTGTGGTTTTCCACGTTTGTTGTTTTGTAGTGTTCGTGTTGATCCTTTTTGTTATTAAACATGAATCAATATAATCACGCTGCTTTTTGGTCCGCCTCTATTTCATCACAAGAAGACCGTTACATATATACAGTGTTGCAACAATGAGCAAATATTTAACGTACAAAAGGCAAAATAGCATAAATAAGGGTTGTATTTACAATGATGTGTGTGTTCTTCACTGGTTGCCCTTTTCTTGTGGCAAAAGGTCACAAATCATGCTATTGTGATGACACACTGTGGTATTTCACCTAGTAGATATGGGAGTTTATGAAGATTGGATTTGTTTTCAAATTCTTTGTGCGTCTGTGTAATCTGAGGGAAATATGTGTCTCTAATATGTTTATACAGTTGGCAGGAGGTTAGGAAGTGCAGCTCAGTTACCGTGTAACGACTATCTTGTGCGTATTCATTTTGAGGGTTAACATGTTACTATCTCACGCCTCTGGGCATACTACTTTGTCCTGTTTATTTGACCCTTATGGTATAGTTCAGGCCATGAGGTCAAATCTCTCCCCCGATTACACTCTATGGGTCAAACTGGCTACCAGCAAGTCATTGTTATGCCCTCTGACGTCGTCATGTTGTGTCTTCTCCCAAGATGGCTGCCCCCATGGCCTACTATTGTTATGATCCTTATCCTTGCTAGCCGCTAACTGTATAGCTTTTAAATTGTTTACCACTAGGCCAAGAGCCTGTGGCCTTCTAACATGCTAGCCTGCCTCTGTACATGAAGAGTTTAATTTCAAAACACTACAGTATATATAAATTTTCAGAAATGTTGGTAGATTAGATTTTACTGTAGATTGGTGTGTTTTTTCAAAAAAAAAATTTTTACCACACAAGTCAGTTTTAAGAACAAATTTGTATTTTCAATGACGGCCTAGGAACAGTGGGTTAACTGCCTGTTCAGGGGCAGAACGACAGATTTGTACCTTGTCAGCTCAGGGACTGGATCTTGCAACCTTCCAGTTACTAGTCCAACGCTCCAACCACTAGGCTACCCTGCCGCCCCTATGGGGTTGTTCAATGACAGACATGTATTTGTTTAAAATCTATCACTTCATGGTTTCATTTCAGAGAGATAAATTATCATGTTTTTCTGATAAATGCTAAATATCCACCTCACTCTCAGATAAATCAGTAGTACGGCTAGGTTTTACACAGTCTAATGTAACACAACAAAACATTTATTTTAAATAAACTGTACAAATTATACATTTGCAACAATATTTAATGAAAAAAAATACAATACAATAATATGAGATCTGTAAAATCTTTACATTTGAAATGTTTGTAATTAGCAGATTATCCAGAGCGACTTACATTAAGTTCATTTATCTTAAAGGAAAACTCCGCCCCAAAAACACATTTTAATATTTGTTTCATTCGTCCATTGTCCCAAAATATTTTGCATGTCAGCAATCAAGTTTTCAAGATACACTAAATGACCAAGAGTATGTGGCCACCTGCTCGTCGAACATCTCATTCCAAAATCATGGCCTTTAATATGGAGTTGTTTCCCCCTTTGCTGCTATAACAGCCTCCACTCTTCTGGGAAGGCTTTCCACTAGATGTTGGAACATTGCTGCTATAACAGCCTCCACTCTTCTGGGAAGGCTTTCCACTAGATGTTGGAACATTGCTACTATAACAGCCTCCACTCTTCTGGGAAGGCTTTCCACTAGATGTTGGAACATTGCTGCTATAACAGCCTCCACTCTTCTGGGAAGGCTTTCCACTAGATGTTGGAACATTGCTGCTATAACAGCCTCCACTCTTCTGGGAAGGCTTTCCACTAGATGTTGGAACATTGCTGCTATAACAGCCTCCACTCTTCTGGGAAGGCTTTCCACTAGATGTTGGAACATTGCTGCTATAACAGCCTCCACTCTTCTGGGAAGGCTTTCCACTAGATGTTGGAACATTGCTGCTATAACAGCCTCCACTCTTCTGGGAAGGCTTTCCACTAGATGTTGGAACATTGCTGCTATAACAGCCTCCACTCTTCTGGGAAGGCTTTCCACTAGATGTTGGAACATTGCTGCTATAACAGCCTCCACTCTTCTGGGAAGGCTTTCCACTAGATGTTGGAACATTGCTGAGGGGACTTGCTTCCATTAAGCCACAAGAGCATTAGTGAGGTCAGGCACTGATGTTGGGAAATTAAGCCTGGCTCATAGTCAGCATTCCAATTCATCCCAAAGGTGTTCGATGGGGTTGAGGTCAGGGTTCTGTGCAGGTGAGCCAAGATCTGCCACACCGATA
>NW_027258774.1:10000-35000 GCF_045791955.1 Oncorhynchus clarkii lewisi | reverse complement strand
TGACCCCAGTTTCCCTCTCTCTCCTGGTGGAGGATAGTGATGACCCCAGTTTCCCTCTCTCTCCTGGTGGAAAGTGATGACCCCAGTTTCCCCCTCTCTCCTGGTGGAGGATAGTGATGACTCCAGTTTCCCTCTCTCTCCTGGTGGAGGATAGTGCCCCAGTTTCCCTCTCTCTCCTGGTGGAGGATAGTGATGACCCCAGTTTCCCTCTCTCTCCTGGTGGAGGATAGTGCCCCAGTTTCCCTCTCTCCTGGTGGAGGATAGTGATGACCCCAGTTTCCCTCTCTCTCCTGGTGGAGGATAGTGATGACCCCAGTTTCCCTCTCTCTCCTGGTGGAGGATAGTGCCCCAGTTTCCCTCTCTCCTGGTGGAGGATAGTGATGACCCCAGTTTCCCTCTCTCTCCTGGTGGATAGTGATGACCCCAGTTTCCCTCTCTCTCCTGGTGGAGGATAGTGATGACCCCAGTTTCCCTCTCTCTCCTGGTGGATAGTGATGACCCCAGTTTCCCTCTCTCTCCTGGTGGATAGTGATGACCCCAGTTTCCCTCTCTCTCCTGGTGGAGGATAGTGATGACCCCAGTTTCCCTCTCTCTCCTGGTGGAGGATAGTGATGACCCCAGTTTCCCTCTCTCTCCTGGTGGAGGATAGTGATGACCCCAGTTTCCCTCTCTCTCCTGGTGGAGGATAGTGATGACCCCAGTTTCCCTCTCTCTCCTGGTGGATAGTGATGACCCCAGTTTCCCTCTCTCTCCTGGTGGATAGTGATGACCCCAGTTTCCCTCTCTCTCCTGGTGGAGGATAGTGATGACCCCAGTTTCCCTCTCTCTCCTGGTGGAGGATAGTGATGACCCCAGTTTCCCTCTCTCTCCTGGTGGAGGATAGTGATGACCCCAGTTTCCCTCTCTCTCCTGGTGGAGGATAGTGATGACCCCAGTTTCCCTCTCTCTCCTGGTGGAGGATAGTGATGACTCCAGTTTCCCTCTCTCCTGGTGGTGGATAGTGATGACCCCAGTTTCCCTCTCTCTCCTGGTGGAAGATAGTGCCCCAGTTTCCCTCTCTCTCCTGTTGGAGGATAGTGATGACCCCAGTTTCCCTCTCTCTCCTGGTGGAGGATAGTGATGATCCTAGTTTCCCTCTCTCTCCTGGAGGATAGTGATGACCCCAGTTTCCCTCTCTCTCCTGGTGGATAGTGATGACCCCAGTTTCCCTCTCTCTCCTGGTGGATAGTGATGACCCCAGTTTCCCTCTCTCTCCTGGTGGAGGATAGTGATGACCCCAGTTTCCCTCTCTCTCCTGGAGGAGGATAGTGCCCCAGTTTCCCTCTCTCTCCTGGTGGAGGATAGTGATGACCCCAGTTTCCCTCTCTCTCGTGGTGGAGGATAGTGATGACCCCAGTTTCCCTCTCTCTCCTGGTGGAGGATAGTGATGACCCCAGTTTCCCTCTCTACTGGGGGAGGATAGTGATGACCCCAGTTTCACTCTCTCTCCTGGTGGAGGATAGTGATGACCCCAGTTTCCCTCTCTCTCCTGGTGGATGATAGTGATGACCCCAGTTTCCCTCTCTCTCCTGGTGGATAGTGATGACCCCAGTTTCCCTCTCTCTCCTGGAGGAGGATAGTGATGACCCCAGTTTCCCTCTCTCTCCTGGAGGAGGATAGTGATGACCCCAGTTTCCCTCTCTCCTGGTGGAGGATAGTGATGACCCCAGTTTCCCTCTCTCTCCTGGTGGAGGATAGTGATGACCCCAGTTTCCCTCTCTCTCCTGGTGGAGGATAGTGATGACCCCAGTTTCCCTCTCTCCTGGTGGAGGATAGTGATGACCCCAGTTTCCCTCTCTCTCCTGGTGGAGGATAGTGATGACCCCAGTTTCCCTCTCTCCTGGTGGAGGATAGTGATGACCCCAGTTTCCCTCTCTCTCCTGGTGGAGGATAGTGATGACCCCAGTTTCCCTCTCTCTCCTGGTGGAGGATAGTGATGACCCCATTTTCCCTCTCTCTCCTGGTGGAGGATAGTGATGACCCAGTTTCCCTCTCTCTCCTGGTGGAGGATAGTGATGACCCCAGTTTCCCTCTCTCTCCTGGTGGAGGATAGTGATGACCCCAGTTTCCCTCTCTCTCCTGGTGGAGGATAGTGATGACCCCAGTTTCCCTCTCTCCTGGTGGAGGATAGTGATGACCCCAGTTTCCCTCTCTCTCCTGGTGGAGGATAGTGATGACCCCAGTTTCCCTCTCTCTCCTGGAGGAGGATAGTGATGACCCCAGTTTCCCTCTCTCTCCTGGTGGATAGTGATGACCCCAGTTTCCCTCTCTCTCCTGGTGGAGGATAGTGCCCCAGTTTCCCTCTCTCCTGGTGGAGGATAGTGATGACCCCAGTTTCCCTCTCTCTCCTGGTGGATAGTGATGACCCCAGTTTCCCTCTCTCTCCTGGTGGAGGATAGTGATGACCCCAGTTTCCCTCTCTCTCCTGGTGGAGGATAGTGATGACCCCAGTTTCCCTCTCTCTCCTGGTGGAGGATAGTGATGACCCCAGTTTCCCTCTCTCTCCTGGTGGATAGTGATGACCCCAGTTTCCCTCTCTCTCCTGGTGGAGGATAGTGATGACCCCAGTTTCCCTCTCTCTCCTGGTGTAGGATAGTGATGACCCCAGTTTCCCCCTCTCTCCTGGTGGATAGTGATGACCCCAGTTTCCCTCTCTCCTGGTGGAGGATAGTGATGACCCCAGTTTCCCTCTCTCTCCTGGTGGAAAGTGATGACCCCAGTTTCCCTCTCTCTCCTGGTGGATAGTGATGACCCCAGTTTCCCTCTCTCTCCTGGTGGAGGATAGTGATGACCCCAGTTTCCCCCTCTCTCCTGGTGGAGGATAGTGATGACCCCAGTTTCCCCCTCTCTCCTGGTGGAGGATAGTGATGACTCCAGTTTCCCTCTCTCTCCTGGTGGAGGAT
Organism: Oncorhynchus clarkii lewisi; assembly: GCF_045791955.1. Taxonomy (NCBI): domain Eukaryota; kingdom Metazoa; phylum Chordata; class Actinopteri; order Salmoniformes; family Salmonidae; genus Oncorhynchus; species Oncorhynchus clarkii. Next base: position 32,058 of record NW_027258774.1, on the reverse strand, counting down.
AGTGCCCCAGTTTCCCTCTCTCTCCTGGTGGAGGATAGTGATGACCCCAGTTTCTCTCTCTCTCCTGGTGGAGGATAGTGCCCCAGTTTCCCTCTCTCCTGGTGGAGGATAGTGATGACCCCAGTTTCCCTCTCTCTCCTGGTGGAGGATAGTGATGACCCCAGTTTCCCTCTCTCTCCTGGTGGATAGTGATGACCCCAGTTTCCCTCTCTCTCCTGGTGGATAGTGATGACCCCAGCTTCCCTCTCTCTCCTGGTGGATAGTGATGACTCCAGTTTCCCTCTCTCCTGGTGGAGGATAGTGATGACCCCAGTTTCCCTCTCTCTCCTGGTGGTGGATAGTGATGACCCCAGTTTCCCTCTCTCTCCTGGTGGAGGATAGTGATGACCCCAGTTTCCCTCTCTCTCCTGGTGGAGGATAGTGATGACCCCAGTTTCCCTCTCTCCTGGTGGAGGATAGTGATGACCCCAGTTTCCCTCTCTCTCCTGGTGGAGGATAGTGATGATCCTAGTTTCCCTCTCTCCTGGTGGAGGATAGTGATGACCCCAGTTTCCCTCTCTCTCCTGGTGGAGGATAGTGATGACCCCAGTTTCCCTCTCTCCTGGTGGAGGATAGTGATGACCCCAGTTTCCCTCTCTCCTGGTGGAGGATAGTGATGACCCCAGTTTCCCTCTCTCCTGGTGGAGGATAGTGATGACCCCAGTTTCCCTCTCTCTCCTGGTGGAGGATAGTGATGACCCCAGTTTCCCTCTCTCTCCTGGTGGAGGATAGTGATGATCCTAGTTTCCCTCTCTCTCCTGGAGGATAGTGATGACCCCAGTTTCCCTCTCTCTCCTGGTGGAGGATAGTGATGACCCCAGTTTCCCTCTCTCTCCTGGTGGAGGATAGTGCCCCAGTTTCCCTCTCTCCTGGTGGAGGATAGTGATGACCCCAGTTTCCCTCTCTCTCCTGGTGGAGGATAGTGATGACCCCAGTTTCCCTCTCTCTCCTGGTGGATAGTGATGACCCCAGTTTCCCTCTCTCTCCTGGTGGATAGTGATGACCCCAGTTTCCCTCTCTCTCCTGGTGGATAGTGATGACTCCAGTTTCCCTCTCTCCTGGTGGAGGATAGTGATGACCCCAGTTTCCCTCTCTCTCCTGGTGGTGGATAGTGATGACCCCAGTTTCCCTCTCTCTCCTGGTGGAGGATAGTGATGACCCCAGTTTCCCTCTCTCTCCTGGTGGAGGATAGTGATGACTCCAGTTTCCCTCTCTCCTGGTGGAGGATAGTGATGACCCCAGTTTCCCTCTCTCTCCTGGTGGAGGATAGTGATGATCCTAGTTTCCCTCTCTCCTGGTGGAGGATAGTGATGACCCCAGTTTCCCTCTCTCTCCTGGTGGAGGATAGTGATGACCCCAGTTTCCCTCTCTCCTGGTGGAGGATAGTGATGACCCCAGTTTCCCTCTCTCCTGGTGGAGGATAGTGATGACCCCAGTTTCCCTCTCTCCTGGTGGAGGATAGTGATGACCCCAGTTTCCCTCTCTCTCCTGGTGGAGGATAGTGATGACCCCAGTTTCCCTCTCTCTCCTGGTGGAGGATAGTGATGATCCTAGTTTCCCTCTCTCTCCTGGAGGATAGTGATGACCCCAGTTTCCCTCTCTCTCCTGGTGGATAGTGATGACCCCAGTTTCCCTCTCTCTCCTGGTGGATAGTGATGACCCCAGTTTCCCTCTCTCTCCTTGTGGAGGATAGTGATGACCCCAGTTTCCCTCTCTCTCCTGGTGGAGGATAGTGATGACCCCAGTTTCCCTCTCTCTCCTGGTGGAAGATAGTGCCCCAGTTTCCCTCTCTCTCCTGGTGGAGGATAGTGATGACCCCAGTTTCCCTCTCTCTCCTGGAGGAGGATAGTGCCCCAGTTTCCCTCTCTCTCCTGGTGGAGGATAGTGATGACCCCAGTTTCCCTCTCTCTCGTGGTGGAGGATAGTGATGACCCCAGTTTCCCTCTCTCTCCTGGTGGAGGATAGTGATGACCCCAGTTTCCCTCTCTACTGGGGGAGGATAGTGATGACCCCAGTTTCCCTCTCTCTCCTGGTGGAGGATAGTGATGACCCCAGTTTCCCTCTCTCTCCTGGTGGATGATAGTGATGACCCCAGTTTCCCTCTCTCTCCTGGTGGATAGTGATGACCCCAGTTTCCCTCTCTCTCCTGGAGGAGGATAGTGATGACCCCAGTTTCCCTCTCTCTCCTGGAGGAGGATAGTGATGACCCCAGTTGCCCTCTCTCCTGGTGGAGGATAGTGATGACCCCAGTTTCCCTCTCTCTCCTGGTGGAGGATAGTGATGACCCCAGTTTCCCTCTCTCTCCTGGTGGAGGATAGTGATGACCCCAGTTTCCCTCTCTCCTGGTGGAGGATAGTGATGACCCCAGTTTCCCTCTCTCTCCTGGTGGAGGATAGTGATGACCCCAGTTTCCCTCTCTCCTGGTGGAGGATAGTGATGACCCCAGTGTCCCTCTCTCTCCTGGTGGAAGATAGTGCCCAGTTTCCCTCTCTCTCCTGGTGGAGGATAGTGATGACCCCAGTTTCCCTCTCTCTCCTGGTGGAGGATAGTGATGACCCCAGTTTCCCTCTCTCTCCTGGTGGAGGATAGTGATGACCCCAGTTTCCCTCTCTCTCCTGGTGGAGGATAGTGATGACCCCAGTTTCCCTCTCTCCTGGTGGAGGATAGTGATGACCCCAGTTTCCCTCTCTCTCCTGGTGGATAGTGATGACCCCAGTTTCCCTCTCTCTCCTGGTGGATAGTGATGACCCCAGTTTCCCTCTCTCTCCTGGTGGAGTATCGTGAAAAAAGCCTTACGCAACCCTTATGTACTTCCAGCATAGACTCTGCCACCTGTCATATATATCTGTCATAAAGACAGTTGATGTCTGATGTTTACATACACCTTAGCCAAATACATTTAAACTCAGTTTTTCACAATTCCTGACATTTAATCCCAAAAAAAATTCCCCTGTTTTAGGTCAGTTAGAATCACCACTTTATTTTAAGAATGTGAAATGTCAGAATAATAGAATAGAGAATTATATATTTCAGCTTTTATTTCTTTCATCACATTCCCAGTGGGTCAGAAGTTTACATACACTCAATTAGGATTTGGTAGCATTGCCTTTAAATTGTTTAACTTGGGTCAAGTGTTTTGGGTAGCCTTTTGGGTGAAATTTGGGTGAATTTTGGCCCATTCCTCCTGACAGAGCTGGTGTAACTGAGTCAGGTTTGTAGGCCTCCTTGCTTGCACACGCTTCTTCAGTTCTGCCCACAAATTTTCTATAAGATTGAGGTCTGGGCTTTGTGATGGCCACTCCAATACCTTAACTTTGTTGTACTTAATTAAGCCATTTTTTGCTACAACTTTGGAAGTATGCTTGGGGTCATTGTCCATTTGTCCACACATGACCTCTGAACCCACACATGGCTCTTTTCATGGATAACAGACCGTTGCCATAATTTGACGGTATTACATAACTTGTTTGTGTTAGCACATTGCAATCATTTGAGCCATAATCCCTGTTTCCTTCATGTCTTCCTGGTCCAATTAAGTTAAACAAAGTGGCAAATGATTGATATTGACTTGCTGATGATGACAATGCTGTTACTTTTGCAATGTGGTCAACTTCATCAGTCTTGCCAGTCTGTGGGTACAGTGGGTAAGTGGGGTAGTCCGTCAGCAGGTGGCAGTGTTGCCCTACACCATCCAGTGTAGGGCAACCGGTCTGGTGTGTAGTTGTGTAGTGGCCCTGCTATTGCCTGTTCTCAGGTCTGCGTGTGCTATCTAGCCAACTCCTATGGTCATTATCATGCCTGTATTCAGAAAGCATCTCAGAGTACAAGTGCTGATCTAGGATCACCCCCCCCCCCCCCCCCCCCCCCGTCCATATAATCTTATTCATTCTGATCTTAAAGGTAAAACTGCCCTCTCACGCTGAGATTTCGTGGATACAGGCTCTGGTCTTATCTTAAGCTGCTTGATCTGCAGGCGAGAGAGAGAGAGAGAGAGAGAGAGAGAGAGAGAGAGAGAGAGAGAGAGAGAGAGAGAGAGAGAGAGAGAGAGAGAGAGAGAGAGAGAGAGAGAGAGAGAGAGAGAGAGAGAGAGAGAGAGAGAGAGAGAGAGAGAGAGAGAGAGAGAGAGAGAGAGAGAGAGAGAGAGAGCTCCTTCATATGGGTGGGCTTGGCTGCCAAAAGGCAGAAATCTGGTTCTTATTACATAACCATTTTAGACACTGTTGCTCCTGAGACGGCTCCTAAGTAACACATTTCTTGAAAGAAAAATAAAATAACAAACAGAAGGGGTTCCAACAGTAAATAAAGCATACCAACAAGGTCTCTGTTGATTTGCTGGCACCTTCCATGCCCTCCCCCTGGTGGTGGTAGTGCTGATAGTGGGGGTGGTGTTGGTGGTGGTAGTGTTGTTGGTGGGGGAGGTGGTAGTGTTGTTGGTGGTGGTGGTAGTGTTGTTGGTGGGGGAGGTGGTAGTGTTGTTGGTGGTGGTGGTAGTGTTGTTGTTGTTGGTGGTGGTGGTAGTGTTGTTGGGGTTGGTGGTGGTAGTGTTGTGGTTGTTGGTGGTGGTGGTGGTGGTAGTGGTGAAGGTGGTGGTAGTGTTGTTGGTGGTGGTGATAGTGGTGGTGGTGAAGGTGGTGGTAGTGTTGTTGTTGGTGGTGGTGGTGGTGGTGGTGAAGGTGGTGGTAGTGTTGTTGTTGTTGTTGTTGGTGGTGGTGGTAGTGTTGGTGGTGGTGGTAGTGTTGGTGGTAGTAGTGGTGGTAGTAGTGGTGGTGTTGTTGTTGTTGGTGGTGGAGGTGGTAGTGTTGTTGTTGTTGTTGGTGGTGGTAGTGTTGATGTTGTTGTTGTTGGTGCTGGTGGTGGTGGTGGTAGTGTTGTTGTTGTTGGTGGTGTTGTTGTTGGTGGTGGTAGTGTTCTTGTTGGTGGTGTTGTTGTTGTTGTTGTTGGTGGTGGTGGTGGTGGTAGTGCTGTTGTTGGTGGTGTTGTTGTTGTTGGTCGTGGTAGTAGTGTTGGTGGTAGTGGTGCTGGTGATGGTGGTAGTGGTGTTGTTGGTGGTGGTGGTGTTGTTGGTGGTGGTAGTGGTGTTGGTGGTGGTAGTGGTGTTGGTGGTGGTGATGTTGGTGGTGGTGGTAGTGGTGTTGATGATGGTGGTGGTAGTGGTGTTGATTGTGGTGGTGGTAGTGGTGGTGGTGGTGGTAGTGGTGTTGGTGTTGGTGGTGGTAGTGGTGTTGGTGGTGGTGGTGGTAGTGGTGTTGGTGGTGGTGGTGGTGGTAGTGGTGTTGGTGGTGGTGGTGTTGGTGGTGGTGGTGGTGGTAGTGGTAGTGGTGTTGGTGGTGGTAGTGGTGTTGGTGGTGGTAGTGGTGTTGGTGGTGGAAGTGGTGTTGGTGGTGTTGGTGGTGGTGTTGGTGGTGGTAGTGGTGTTGATGGTGGTGGTGTTGGTGGTGGTAGTGGTGTTGGTGGTGGTGGTGGTAGTGGTGTTGGTGGTGGTGGTGGTAGTGGTGTTGGTGGTGGTGGTAGTGGTGTTGGTGGTGGTGGTGGTAGTGGTGTTGGTGGTGGTAGTGGTGTTGATCGTGGTGGTGGTAGTGGTGTTGGTGGTGGTGGTGGTAGTGGTGTTGGTGTTGGTGGTGGTAGTGGTGTTGATGATGGTGGTGGTAGTGGTGTTGGTGGTAGTGGTGTTGGTGGTGGTGGTAGTGGTGTTGTTGTTGGTGGTGGTGGTGGTAGTGGTGTTGGTGGTGGTAGTGGTGTTGGTGGTGGTGGTGGTAGTGGTGTTGGTGGTGGTAGTGGTGTTGGTGGTGGTGGTGGTAGTGGTGTTGGTGGTGGTAGTGGTGTTGATCGTGGTGGTGGTAGTGGTGGTGGTAGTGGTGTTGGTGTTGGTGGTGGTAGTGGTGTTGATGGTGGTGGTGGTAGTGGTGTTGGTGGTGGTGGTGGTAGTGGTGTTGATGATGGTGGTGGTAGTGGTGTTGTTGGTGGTGGTGGTGGTGGTGGTGGTGGTGGTAGTGGTGTTGGTGGTGGTGGTGGTAGTGGTGTTGATGGTGGTGGTGGTAGTGGTGTTGGTGGTGGTGGTGGTAGTGGTGTTGGTGGTGGTAGTGGTGTTGATGGTGGTGGTGGTAGTGGTGTTGGTGGTGGTGGTGGTAGTGGTGTTGTTGTTGGTGGTGGTGTTTTTGGTGGTGGTAGTACTGGTGGTGGTGTTGGTGGTGGTAGTGGTGCTGTTGGTGGTGGTGATGTTGGTGGTGGTGTTTTTGGTGGTGGTAGTACTGGTGGTGGTGGTGGTGCTGTTGGTGGTGTTGGTGGTGTTGGTGGTGGTGGTGGTGGTAGTGGTGTTGTTGTTGTTGTTGTTGGTGGTGGTGGTAGTGTTGTTGGTGGTGGTAGTGGTAGTACTGGTGGTGGTGGTGTTGTTGGTGGTGTTAGTGGTAGTGTTGTTGTTGTTGTTGGTGGTGGTGGTGGTAGTGGTAGTACTGGTGGTAGTGTTGTTGATGGTGGTGGTAGTGGTAGTACTGGTGGTGGTGGTGTTGTTGGTGGTGTTAGTGGTAGTGTTGTTGTTGCTGTTGGTGGTGGTGGTGGTAGTGGTAGTACTGGTGGTAGTAGTGTTGTTGGTGGTGGTGGTGAAGATGGGGTTGGTATGGTAGTTATTTGAGATGTGGATGGGAGGGTAGTTATTTAAGATGTGGATGGGAGGGTAGTTAGTTGAGATGTGGATGGGAGGGTAGTTAGTTGAGATGTGGATGGGAGGGTAGTTAGTTGAGATGTGGATGGGAGGGTAGTTAGTTGACATCAAGCTGTCATGCTTGATAGTGGTAGTGTTGTTGTTGTTGGTGGTGGTGGTAGTTGGGGGGTTGTATGGTTGTGGGGTTGGGGGTTCTATGGTGGTGGGGTTGGGGGGGTGGGGGATTGTATGGTGGAGGGGTTGTATGGTGGAGGTGTTGGAGGTTCTATGGTGGTGGGGTTGGGGGTTGTAATGGGGGTGGGGTGGGGGGTTGTATGGTGGAGGGGTTGGGGGTTGTATGGTGGAGGGGTTGGGGGTTCTATGGCAGCAGAGTTGTGAGTTCTATGACAGCAGAGTTGTGAGTTCTATGGCAGCAGAGTTAGGGGTTCTATGGCAGCAGAGTTAGGGGTTCTATGGCAGCAGAGTTGTGAGTTCTATGGCAGCAGAGTTGTGAGTTCTATGGCAGCAGAGTTAGGGGTTCTATGGCAGCAGAGTTAGGGGTTCTATGGCAGCAGAGTTGTGAGTTCTATGGCAGCAGAGTTGTGAGTTCTATGGCAGCAGAGTTGTGAGTTCTATGGCAGCAGAGTTGTGAGTTCTATGGCAGCAGAGTTGTGAGTTCTATGGCAGCAGAGTTTGGGGTTCCGGCTACAGAATGACCCATGATCTCAGGCAGTAGAGCAGATGTTAGACATGGCGCTTGGCGTCTGGTCCCGATGCCCAACGGCCGTTATCTCTGAAAGCTGTTGGCTAATCACATCCTTCTCCTTGTAAAAACTGGGATAATTAGTAAATGGACATGGTCATTGTGTGTAAATATTAAATATCATGATGGTATCTCCCCCCCCCCCCCCCCCCCCCATGTTATCTATCCTCCAGATGGCTTGTTCCATGCAGAGAAACATAAATATATGCCTGACTCGGCTCCACGCTCTCTGTTACACTCTCTGGGTCGTCCGAGGACAAGGATCCTGAATCAGAACAATGGAGGTCCTTCAGAAATGTAATGGAACGCTGCCTTGAAACTGCAGTCGACATGATGCAACTACCAACCCAATTTTCCCAGTGAAAATGAAAAGAAAAGATCTGCAGCAGATCAGCAGGGAAGATCTTTGACGTACATAGATCATCTTTTTTTAAATTTTTTTTAAATCAAACGTTCAAGAAGGGGACCTCCCCTCAGTGGCGTAAGAGGTTGTGTGCTGACAGTTTAGACCAGAACTATCTTATTATATTGAACTGTTTATCAGATCTTTGTGTAATAGCTAGCAGAATATCCAATATGGGTAAAGACTTGTGTAAGGAGACAATAAAAACCCAAAGCTACATATTACCTGGCTAAAGATAGGATCTACACAGATGTAGCTAAGTTCTTACAGGAAGTAGAGGACAGGAAAACTACAAGTAGAGGACAGGAAATCTACAAGTCGAGGACAGGAAAACTACAAGTAGAGGACAGGAAAACTACAAGTAGAGGGGGACTAGATCAACAGAAGTAAGACAACTGCTACATACTAAGAGTTGAGGATATTACTACAAAGAAGGCTCAATGAGTTATACAGACAACTTTAATTAACAACCTGAAATAATCTAAATGTAGGTATGTGTTTTCAGTTGTTGATTCAATAAGACAATGCCCATTTCCATCTTTCTAAAATACAAACAGTTAATTCAGAATAGTTTAGCAAGTTAGCTGGCTAAGACACTGATCCTGCATTGTAGTATACTCTTTTGTAGGCCACAGATATTTGGTCCATGCCGAAGTAGGATAGGTTGAACTAATCCTAACCCTGGTAGAATAGGATATACTAATCCTAACCCTGGTAGAATAGGATAAACTTACCCTAAACCTAGCATTATAGGATAAACTAACCCTAACCCTGGTTTTATAGGGTAAACTAATCCTAACCCTGGTAGGATAGGATAAACTAATCCTAACCCTGGTAGAATAGGATAAACTAATCCTAACCCTGGTAGAAAAGGATAAACTAACCGTAAACCTGGTATTATAGGATAAACTAATCCTAACCCTGGTATTAGAGGATAAACTAATCCTAACCCTGGTAGAATAGGATAAACTAATCCTAACCCTGGTATTATAGGATAAACTAATCCTAACCCTGGTAGAATAGGATAAACTAACCCTAACCCTGGTAGAATAGGATAAACTAATCCTAACCCTGGTAGAATAGGATAAACTGTAATGGTTTTCTTCTGGTGAAAGAGAGGCGGACCAAAATGCAGCGTGGTGAGTTTTGTACATCTTTAATAAAGATGAAAATACAACAATCTACAAAACAAGACATGTGGGGGGAAAAAAAAACCCGAAACAGTCCTATCTGGTGCCACAAAGACAGGAAGAATCACCCTCAAAACCCAACACGAAACAGGCTACCTAAATATGGTTCCCAATCAGAGACAATGACTAACACCTGCCTCTGATTGAGAACCATATCAGGCCAAACATAGAAATAGACAAACCAGACACACAACATAGAATGCCCAACCAGCTCACGTCCTGACCAACACTAAAACAAGGAAAACACACAAGAACGATGGTCAGAACGTGACATAAACTAATCCCAACTCCGGTAGTATAGGATAAAATAATCCTAACTCTGGTAGTATAGGATAAACTAATCCTAACTCTGGTATTGTACGATAAACTAACCCTAAACCTGGTATTATAGGATAAACTAATCCTAACCCTGGTATTATAGGATGAACTAACTCTAAACCTGGTAGAATAGGATAAACTAACCCTAAACCTGGTATTATAGAATAAACTAATCCTAACCCTGGTATTAGAGGATAAACTAATCCTAACCCTGGTATTATAGGATAAACTAATCCTAACCCTGGTATTATAGGATAAACTACCCATAACCGTGGTAGTATAGGATAAACTAACCATAACCCTGGTAGGATAGGATAAACTAACCCTAACCCTGGTAGTATAGGATAAACTAATCCTAACCCTGGTATTATAGGATAAACTAACCCTAACCCTGGCAGTATAGGACAAACTAATCCTAACCCTGGTATTATAGGATAAACTAATCCTAACCCTGGTAGTACAGGATAAACTACCCATAACCGTGGTAGTATAGGATAAACTAACCATAACCCTGGTAGGATAGGATAAACTAACCCTAACCCTGGTAGTATAGGATATACTAATCCTAACCCTGGCAGTTTAGGATAAACTAACCCTAACCCTGGTAGTATAGGATAAACTAATCCTAACCCTGGTAGTATAGGATAAACTAACCATAACCCTGGTAGTATAGGATAAACTAACCCTAACCCTGGTAGTATAGGATAAACTAATCCTAACCCTGGTATTATAGGATAAACTAACCCTAACCCTGGTAGTATAGGATAAACTAACCCTAAACCTGGTAGGATAGGATAAACTAATCCTAACCCTGGTAGTATAGGATAAACTAATCCTAACCCTGGTAGTATAGGATAAACTAATCCTAACCCTGGTAGTATAGGATAAACTAACCCTAACCCTGGTAGTATAGGATAAACTAACCCTAACCCTGGTAGTATAGGATAAACTAATCCTAACCCTGGTATTATAGGATAAACAAACCCTAACCCTGGTAGTATAGGATAAACTAATCCTATCCCTGGTAGTATAGGATAAACTAATCCTAACCCTGGTATTATAGGATAAACTAATCCTAACCCTGGTATTATAGGATAAACTAACCCTAACCCTGGTATTATAGGATAAACTAATCCTAACCCTGGTAGTATAGGATAAACTAACCCTAACCCTGGTAGTATAGGATAAACTAATCCTAACCCTGGTATTATAGGATAAACTAACCCTAAACCTGGTATTATAGGATAAACTAATCCTAACCCTGGTAGAATAGGATGAACTAACCCTAAACCTGGTATTATAGGATAAACTAACCCTAAACCTGGTATTATAGGATAAACTAATCCTAATCCTGGTAGAATAGGATAAACTAACCCTAAACCTGGTATTATAGGATAAACTAATCCTAACCCTGGTATTATAGGATAAACTAACCCTAAACCTGGTATTATAGGATAAACTAACCCTAACCCTGCTAGTATAGGATAAAATAATCCTAACCCTGGTATTATAGGATAAACTAATCCTAACCCTGGTAGTATAGGATAAACTAATCCTAACCCTGGTATTATAGGATAAACTAATCCTAACCCTGGTATTATAGGATAAACTAGTCCTAACCCTGGTAGTATAGGATAAACTAACCCTAACCCTGGTAGTATAGGATAAACTAATCCTAACCCTGGTAGTATAGGATAAACTAACCCTAACCCTGGTAGTATAGGATAAACTACCCATAACCGTGGTAGTATAGGATAAACTAATCCTAACCCTGGTATTATAGGATAAACTAATCCTAACCCTGGTATTATAGGATAAACTAACCCTAAACCTGGTATTATAGGATAAACTAATCCTAATCCTGGTAGAATAGGATAAACTAACCCTAAACCTGGTATTATAGGATAAACTAATCCTAACCCTGGTATTATAGGATAAACTAACCCTATCCCTGGTAGTATAGGATAAAATAATCCTAACCCTGGTATTATAGGATAAACTAATCCTAACCCTGGTAGTATAGGATAAACTAACCCTAACCCTGTTAGTATAGGATAAACTAATCCTAACCCTGGTATTATAGGATAAACTAATCCTAACCCTGGTATTATAGGATAAATTAACCCTAACCCTGGTAGTATAGGATAAACTAATCCTAACCCTGGTATTATAGTATAAACTAACCCTAACCCTGGTAGTATAGGATAAACTACCCATAACCGTGGTAGTATAGGATAAACTAATCCTAACCCTGGTATTATAGGATAAACTAATCCTAACCCTGGTATTATAGGATAAACTAATCCTAACCCTGGTAGTATAGGATAAACTAACCCTAACCCTCGTAGTATAGGATAAACTAATCCTAACCCTGGTAGTATAGGATAAACTAATCCTAACCCTGGTATTATAGGATAAACTAATCCTAACCCTGGTATTATAGGATAAACTAATCCTAACCCTGGTAGTATAGGATAAACTAACCCTAACCCTCGTAGTATAGGATAAACTAATCCTAACCCTGGTAGTAAAGGATAAACTAATCCTAACCCTGGTATTATAGGATAAACTAACCCTAACCCTGGTAGTATAGGATAAACTAATCCTAACCCTGGTATTATAGGATAAATTAACCCTAACCCTGGTAGTATAGGGTAACCTTGATGGTCCGCAACCAAACAGTCTATACATTACACTGTTAACACACGCACACTACGCATAACTACATAGGGCTACATTGGCCAACAGGGGAAACGTCAAGTAGTTTTATAGGGTAAACTAATCCTAACCCTGGTAGGATAGGATAAACTAATCCTAACCCTGGTAGAATAGGATAAACTAATCCTAACCCTGGTAGAAAAGGATAAACTAACCGTAAACCTGGTATTATAGGATAAACTAATCCTAACCCTGGTATTAGAGGATAAACTAATCCTAACCCTGGTAGAATAGGATAAACTAATCCTAACCCTGGTATTATAGGATAAACTAATCCTAACCCTGGTAGAATAGGATAAACTAACCCTAACCCTGGTAGAATAGGATAAACTAATCCTAACCCTGGTAGAATAGGATAAACTGTAATGGTTTTCTTCTGGTGAAAGAGAGGCGGACCAAAATGCAGCGTGGTGAGTTTTGTACATCTTTAATAAAGATGAAAATACAACAATCTACAAAACAAGACATGTGGGGGGAAAAAAAAAACCCGAAACAGTCCTATCTGGTGCCACAAAGACAGGAAGAATCACCCTCAAAACCCAAAACGAAACAGGCTACCTAAATATGGTTCCCAATCAGAGACAATGACTAACACCTGCCTCTGATTGAGAACCATATCAGGCCAAACATAGAAATAGACAAACCAGACACACAACATAGAATGCCCAACCAGCTCACGTCCTGACCAACACTAAAACAAGGAAAACACACAAGAACGATGGTCAGAACGTGACATAAACTAATCCCAACTCCGGTAGTATAGGATAAAATAATCCTAACTCTGGTAGTATAGGATAAACTAATCCTAACTCTGGTATTGTACGATAAACTAACCCTAAACCTGGTATTATAGGATAAACTAATCCTAACCCTGGTATTATAGGATGAACTAACTCTAAACCTGGTAGAATAGGATAAACTAACCCTAAACCTGGTATTATAGAATAAACTAATCCTAACCCTGGTATTAGAGGATAAACTAATCCTAACCCTGGTATTATAGGATAAACTAATCCTAACCCTGGTATTATAGGATAAACTACCCATAACCGTGGTAGTATAGGATAAACTAACCATAACCCTGGTAGGATAGGATAAACTAACCCTAACCCTGGTAGTATAGGATAAACTAATCCTAACCCTGGTATTATAGGATAAACTAACCCTAACCCTGGCAGTATAGGACAAACTAATCCTAACCCTGGTATTATAGGATAAACTAATCCTAACCCTGGTAGTACAGGATAAACTACCCATAACCGTGGTAGTATAGGATAAACTAACCATAACCCTGGTAGGATAGGATAAACTAACCCTAACCCTGGTAGCATAGGATATACTAATCCTAACCCTGGCAGTTTAGGATAAACTAACCCTAACCCTGGTAGTATAGGATAAACTAATCCTAACCCTGGTAGTATAGGATAAACTAACCATAACCCTGGTAGTATAGGATAAACTAACCCTAACCCTGGTAGTATAGGATAAACTAATCCTAACCCTGGTATTATAGGATAAACTAACCCTAACCCTGGTAGTATAGGATAAACTAATCCTAACCCGGGTATTATAGGATAAACTAACCCTAAACCTGGTAGGATAGGATAAACTAATCCTAACCCTGGTAGTATAGGATAAACTAATCCTAACCCTGGTAGTATAGGATAAACTAATCCTAACCCTGGTAGTATAGGATAAACTAACCCTAACCCTGGTAGTATAGGATAAACTAACCCTAACCCTGGTAGTATAGGATAAACTAATCCTAACCCTGGTATTATAGGATAAACAAACCCTAACCCTGGTAGTATAGGATAAACTAATCCTAACCCTGGTAGTATAGGATAAACTAATCCTAACCCTGGTATTATAGGATAAACTAATCCTAACCCTGGTATTATAGGATAAACTAACCCTAACCCTGGTATTATAGGATAAACTAATCCTAACCCTGGTAGTATAGGATAAACTAACCCTAACCCTGGTAGTATAGGATAAACTAATCCTAACCCTGGTATTATAGGATAAACTAACCCTAAACCTGGTATTATAGGATAAACTAATCCTAACCCTGGTAGAATAGGATGAACTAACCCTAAACCTGGTATTATAGGATAAACTAACCCTAAACCTGGTATTATAGGATAAACTAATCCTAATCCTGGTAGAATAGGATAAACTAACCCTAAACCTGGTATTATAGGATAAACTAATCCTAACCCTGGTATTATAGGATAAACTAACCCTAAACCTGGTATTATAGGATAAACTAACCCTAACCCTGGTAGTATAGGATAAAATAATCCTAACCCTGGTATTATAGGATAAACTAATCCTAACCCTGGTAGTATAGGATACACTAATCCTAACCCTGGTATTATAGGATAAACTAATCCTAACCCTGGTATTATAGGATAAACTAGTCCTAACCCTGGTAGTATAGGATAAACTAACCCTAACCCTGGTAGTATAGGATAAACTAATCCTAACCCTGGTAGTATAGGATAAACTAACCCTAACCCTGGTAGTATAGGATAAACTACCCATAACCGTGGTAGTATAGGATAAACTAATCCTAACCCTGGTATTATAGGATAAACTAATCCTAACCCTGGTATTATAGGATAAACTAACCCTAAACCTGGTATTATAGGATAAACTAATCCTAATCCTGGTAGAATAGGATAAACTAACCCTAAACCTGGTATTATAGGATAAACTAATCCTAACCCTGGTATTATAGGATAAACTAACCCTAACCCTGGTAGTATAGGATAAAATAATCCTAACCCTGGTATTATAGGATAAACTAATCCTAACCCTGGTAGTATAGGATAAACTAACCCTAACCCTGTTAGTATAGGATAAACTAATCCTAACCCTGGTATTATAGGATAAACTAATCCTAACCCTGGTATTATAGGATAAATTAACCCTAACCCTGGTAGTATAGGATAAACTAATCCTAACCCTGGTATTATAGGATAAACTAACCCTAACCCTGGTAGTATAGGATAAACTACCCATAACCGTGGTAGTATAGGATAAACTAATCCTAACCCTGGTATTATAGGATAAACTAATCCTAACCCTGGTATTATAGGATAAACTAATCCTAACCCTGGTAGTATAGGATAAACTAACCCTAACCCTCGTAGTATAGGATAAACTAATCCTAACCCTGGTAGTATAGGATAAACTAATCCTAACCCTGGTATTATAGGATAAACTAATCCTAACCCTGGTATTATAGGATAAACTAATCCTAACCCTGGTAGTATAGGATAAACTAACCCTAACCCTCGTAGTATAGGATAAACTAATCCTAACCCTGGTAGTATAGGATAAACTAATCCTAACCCTGGTATTATAGGATAAACTAACCCTAACCCTGGTAGTATAGGATAAACTAATCCTAACCCTGGTATTATAGGATAAATTAACCCTAACCCTGGTAGTATAGGGTAACCTTGATGGTCCGCAACCAAACAGTCTATACATTACACTGTTAACACACGCACACTACGCATAACTACATAGGGCTACATTGGCCAACAGGGGAAACGTCAAGTAGTCAGTGTGATGTGTTAGTGTGTTGCTCTGTGGAATTGTAAATGCAGTCATTTACCGCGTGGATGTTGTTCTGACTGATGAGAGCAGACAGAGGAAACAGGGTTGGACCAGCCTGGTCCATGACCCTGTAAAACAACAGCACCCAATGAAAATAGCAAGTCACACACGTAGCAGGTCACACACGATCATACGGAAACTACTCACACCCCTTCCCCTTTTCCCACATTTTTTTACGTCACAGCCTAATTCTAAAATTGATTAAATTATAATCTTTACTCATCAATCTACACACAATACCCCATAACGACATCACAATACCTCATAACGACATCACAATACCTCATATTGTTAAAGCAAAAACAGGTTCAGGTGCATCCTGCTTCCATTGATCATCCTTGAGATGTTTCTACAACTTGATTGGTAATTTCAGTTGATAGGACATTATTTGAAAAGGTCGAAGGAATTATCCATAGAACTCCGAGACAGTGCCGAGGCACAGATCTGGGGAAGGGTACCAAAACATTTCTGCAGCATTGAAGGTCCCCAAGAACACAGTGGCCTCCATCATTCTTAAATGGAAGAAGTTTGAAACCACTGAGCAATCGGACTTTGGTCAGGGAGGTGACCAAGAACCCGATGGTCACTCTGGCAGAGCTCTAGAGTTCCTCTGTGGAGATGGGAGAACCTTCCAGAAGGACAACCATCTCTGCAGCACTCCAGCACTCAGGCCTTTATGGTAGAGTGGCCAGATGGAAGCCACTCCTCAGTAAAAGGCACATGACAGCCAGCTTGGAGTTTTGCAAATGGCACCTAAAGGATTCTCAGACCATGAGAAACAAGATTCTCTGGTCTGATGAATCCAAGATTGAACTCTTTGGCCTGAATGCCAAGTGTCACGTCTGGAGGAAACCTGGCACCATCCCTACGGTGGAGCATGGAGGTGAAGCATTTTTTATTTGTAATACATTTGCAAACATTTCCAAAAATGTACTTTTGCTTTGTCATTATAACATACCGAGTCGATGTGCAAATAGGTAGATAAATAAATAGGTAATTTAACAAGGTAATTGTAGTAGTAATTGTGTGCAAATACCATCCTGTAGGTTTTCATTCCAACCCCAATCTAGCACAACTGATTCTAATAATTACCTGGTTGATGAATCAGGTTAGTTACAACTGGTGTTGGAGTGAAAACAGACCGGAGGGTAGTTCTCCAAGAAGAGGTTTGGAGAGCCCTGGGGTAAATTGATGTGACATTTACCCTCACATAAAGTCCAATGTGTTGGGTAGAGTCCAGTGTGTAGGTAGAGAAGAGGTTTGGAGAGCCCTGGGGTAAATTGATGTGACATTTACCCTCACATAAATTCCAGTGTGTTGGGTAGAGAAGAGGTTTGGAGAGCCCTGGGGTAAATTGATGTGACATTTACCCTCACATAAAGTCCAATGTGTTGGGTAGAGTCCAGTGTGTAGGTAGAGAAGAGGTTTGGAGAGCCCTGGGGTAAATTGATGTGACATTTACCCTCACATAAATTCCAGTGTGTTGGGTAGAGAAGAGGTTTGGAGAGCCCTGGGGTAAACTGATGTGACATTTACCCTCACATAAAGTCCAGTGTGTTGGGTAGAGAAGAGGTTTGGAGAGCCCTGGGGTAAATTGATGTGACATTTACCCTCACATAAAGTCCAGTGTGTTGGGTAGAGAAGAGGTTTGGAGAGCCCTGGGGTAAATTGATGTGACATTTACCCTCACATAAAGTCCAGTGTGTTGGGTAGATTCCAGTGTGTGGGTAGAGAAGAAGTGTGGAGAGCCCTGAGATAAAGTGGTGTGGCATTTACCCTCACATAAAGTCCAGTGTATGGGGTAGAGTCCAGTGTGTTGGGTAGAGAAGAAGTTTGGAGAGCCCTGGGGTAAAGTGATGTGGCATCAGGATGGATAATAGACCATAGCAGCAGCGTATGTGGTGAATGTTTGTGTGTGTTGTGGTGTCAGTGTAAGTATGTGTGAGTGTGTTGGGTAGAGTCCAGTGTGTTGGGTCGAGTCCAGTGTGTTGGGTAGAGTCCAGTGTGTTGGGTAGAGTCCAGTGTGTTGGGTAGAGTCCAATGTGGGTAGAGTCCAGTGTGTTGGGTTGAGTCCAGTGTGTTGGGTCGAGTCCAGTGTGTTGGGTAGAGTCCAGTGTGTGTGGGGGTAGAGTCTAGTGTGTTGGGTAGAGTACCGTGTGTGGGGTAGAGCCAAGTGTGTGTGTGTGTGTGTGTGTGTGTGGGGGGGGGGAGTGGAGTCCAGTGTGAGGGGAGGTAGAGTCCAGTGTGTGGGGTAGAGTCCAGTGTGTTGGGTAGAGTCAGTGTGTTGGGTAGAGTCCAGTGTGTTGGGTAGAGTCAGTGTGTTGGGTAAAGTCCAGTGTGTTGGGTAAAGTCCAGTGTGTTGGGTAAAGTCCAGTGTGTTGGGTAAAGTCCAGTGTGTTGGGTAAAGTCCAGTGTGTGGGGTAGAGTCCAGTGTGTTGGGTAAAGTCCAGTGTGTGGGTTAGAGTCCAGTGTGTGGGTAGAGTCCAGTGTGTGGGTAGAGTCCAGTGTGTTGGGTAAAGTCCAGTGTGTGGGGTAGAGTCCAGTGTGTGGGTAGAGTCCAGTGTGTTGGGTAAAGTCCAGTGTGTTGGGTAAAGTCCAGTGTGTGGGGTAGAGTCCAGTGTGTGGGTAGAGTCCAGTGTGTGGGTAGAGTCCAGTGTGGTGGGTTGAGTCCAGTGTGTGGGGTAGAGTCCAGTGTGTGGGGTAGAGTCCAGTGTGTTGGGTAGAGTCCAGTGTGTTGGGTAAAGTCCAGTGTGTTGGGTAAAGTCCAGTGTGTGGGGTAAAGTCCAGTGTGTTGGTAGAGTCCAGTGTATTGGGTAAAGTCCAGTGTGTTGGTTAGAGTCCAGTGTGTGGGTAGAGTCCAGTGTGTTGGGTAGAGTTCAATGTGTTGGGTAAAGTCCAGTGTGGTGGGTTGAGTCCAGTGTGTGGGTAGAGTCCAGTGTGTGGGAGGTTAGAGTCCAGTGTGGGGTAGAGTCCAGTGTGTGGGGTAGAGTCCAGTGTGTGGGTAGAGTCCAGTGTGTTGGGTAGAATCCAGTGTTGGGTAAAGTCCAGTGTGTTGGGTAGAGTCCAGTGTGTGGAGTAGAGTCCAGTGTGTGGAGTAGAGTCCAGTTTGTTGGGTAGAGTCTAGTGTGTGTTGGGTAGAGTCCAGTGTGTTGGTTAGAGTCCAGTGTGTGGGTTAGAGTCCAGTGTGTTGGTTAGAGTTCAATGTGTTGGGTAAAGTCCAGTGTGTTGGGTACAGTCCAGTGTGGTGGGTAGAGTCCAGTGTGTTGGGTAGAGTTCAGTGTGTTGGGTACAGTCCAGTGTGATTTGTTGAGTCCAGTGTGGTGGGTTGAGTCCAGTGTGGTGGTTAGAGTCCAGTGTGTGGGTAGAGTCCAGTTTGTGGGGTAGAGCCCAGTGTGTGGGTAGAGTCCAGTGTGGTGGGTTGAGTCCAGTGTGTGTGGTAGAGTCCAGTGTGTGGGGTAGAGTCCAGTGTGTGGGGTAGAGTCCAGTGTGTGGGGTAGAGTCCAGTGTGTTGGGTAAAGTCCAGTGTGTGGGGTAGAGTCCAGTGTGTGGGTAGAGTCCAGTGTGTTGGTTAAAGTCCAGTGTGTTGGTTAGAGTCCAGTGTGTTGGGTAGAGTCCAGTGTGTGGGGTAAAGTCCAGTGTGTTGGGTAGAGTCCAGTGTGTGTTGGGTAGAGTCCAGTGTGTTGGGTAGAGTTCAATGTGTTGGGTAAAGTCCAGTTTGTTGGTTAGAGTCCAGTGTGTTGGTTAGAGTCCAGTGTGTGGGTTAGAGTCCAGTGTGTTGTTTAGAGTTCAATGTGTTGGGTAAAGTCCAGTGTGGTGGGTTGAGTCCAGTGTGTGGGGTAAAGTCCAGTGTGTGGGGGGGGGGGGGGTAGAGTCCAGTGTGTGGGGGGGTAGAGTCCAGTGTGTGGGGTAGAGTCCAGTGTGTGGGGTAGAGTCAGTGTGTTGGGTAGAGTCAGTGTGTTGGGTAGAGTCCAGTGTGTGGGGTAGAGTCCAGTGTGTGGGGTAAAGTCCAGTGTGTTGGGTAGAGTCCAGTGTGTGTTGGGTAGAGTCCAGTGTGTTGGGTAGAGTTCAATGTGTTGGGTAAAGTCCAGTGTGTTGGGTAGAGTCCAGTGTGTTGGTTAGAGTCCAGTGTGTTGGGTAGAGTCCAGTGTGTGGGTAGAGGCCAGTGTGGTGGGTAGAGTCCAATGTGTGGGGTAGAGTCCAGTGTGTGGGAGGTTAGAGTCCAGTGTGTGGCGTAGAGTCCAGTGTGTGGGTAGAGTCCAGTGTGTTGGGTAGAGTCCAGTGTGTTGGGTAGAGTCCAGTGTGTTGGGTAGAGTCCAGTGTGTGTTGTAGAGTCCAGTGTGTTGGGTATAGTCCATTGTGTGCATAGAGTCCAGTGTGTTTTGTCGAGTCCAGTGTGTTTGGGTAGAGTTTAGTGTGTTGGGTAGAGTCCACTGTGTGGGGGGGGGTAGAGACCAGTGTGTGGGGTAGAGTCCAGTGTGTTGGGTAGAGTCAGTGTTTTGGGTAGAGTCCAGTGTGTTGGGTAGAGTCCAGTGTGTTGGGTAGAGTTCAATGTATTGGGTTAAGTCCAATGTGTTGGGTAAAGTCCAATGTCCAGTGTGTGGAGTAGAGACCAGTGTGTGGGGTAGAGTCCATTTTGAGCCTGTAATCGAACCCACAAATGCTGATGCTCCAGATACTCAACTAGTCTAAAGAAAGCCAGTTTTATTGCTTCTTTAATCAGAACAACAGAACAACAGAACAACAGTCCAGACCAGTGTGTGGGGTAGAGTCCAGTGTGTTGGGTAGAGTCTCTCTCTCTCTCTCTCTCTCGTGTTGCCCAAAATGCATTGCTCACTCGTTCAGTCGGCCCCCTGTCGTCTTTTTCCGATGGGGCCTGGAAATGCTTGTTAGGGAGGGGCTTTCACTGTTTCACTTCCTTGTTAGGGAGGGGCTTTCACTGTTTCACTCCCTTGTTAGGGAGGGGCTTTCACAAGTCATGGAAATGTATTGGCGCTCAGAAACATTCCCACACAACCAGGTGAAGCTCGAAAACGGTGCCTGAAGATTTTTTATTTTTTTATTAAAATATCAGGCCCATCTCCATTCGATTAATATATGCTGTATGAAAATGTGTGATAACTGATGTTAAGTGGTGACGACTAGGGCATCCCCCCCCCTTTCATGTGTCATGGATTGGGCACCCCTCGGCACCCCTCGCTTCAGGACCTTCAAAAGGGGGCCCACTCTGGCTTTGATTCTCCACACAAGAACAGAAAAACATATTTTGTCCCTGACATTTTGCCGCCAAATGCTAAAATATACCGCCAAGCTAATCACACAATGTATATTCCTTGATGGCGCCTGCCTGAATGCTCACCCCCCCCCCCTTCATTCTCCCTCCCTCCCTCCCTCGCTCCTCACCTCCTCCCTCTCCTCGTCCTCCTCAACAATTACTTGAATGACTATTTTTTGGGCAAAGTAGACAAACTTAAGCATGAAATTCCAGAAACAAATGGTGAGTCATCATATTCATTCATAAAATATCTAAGAATTAAAGAAAAGCATTGTAATTTTGAATTCTGCAAAGTTAGTGTGTCATCTCCCTCAACGTGAGGTGGAAAATGTCATTAACGAGAAACCAACTGGTGTTGACAACCAAGATGGAAAGCTACTGAGGACGAGAGAGAACTATAGTCCCTCTCCTGTTTGTCATGTCTTTATTCTGAGACTGGAGAAAAGTGTTTGTCCTCAGACCCGGAGGGAGGAAAAAGTCATTCCGCTACCCAATAATATTAAAGAACCCTTTACTGGTTCTAACAGCCGACCAATCAGCTTGCTAACCGACTCTTAGCCAAGTTTAGGAAAAACAAATTTTTGACCAGACACAAAGCTATTTCTCTGTAAACAAATTAGAAATTGATAATTAGAAAACCCTTTTGCAATTATTTTAGCACAGCTGAAAACTGTTGTCCTGATTAAAGAAGCAATAAAACTGGCCTTCTTTAGACTAGTTGAGTATCTGGAGCATCAGCATTTGTGGGTTCGATTACAGGCTCAAAATGGCCAGAAGCAAAGACCTTTCTTCTGAAACTCGTCAGTCTATTCTTGTTCTGAGAAATGAAGGCTATTCCATGCGAGAAATTGCCAAGAAACTGAAGATTTCGCACAACGCATTGTAAGACTCCCTTCACCGAACAGCGCAAACTGGCTCTAACCAGAATAGAAAGAGGAGTGGGAGGCCCCGGTGCACAACTGAGCAAGAGGACAAGTACATTAGAGAGTCTAGTTTGAGAAACAGATGCCTCACAAGTCCTCAACTGGCAGCTTCATTAAATAGTACCCGCAAAACACCAGTCTCAACGTCAACAGCGATGAGGCGAC
>NW_027258774.1:0-5000 GCF_045791955.1 Oncorhynchus clarkii lewisi | reverse complement strand
ACCCTGTCTGGGGCATTTAACCCTGTCTGGGGTACTAGACTTTGTCTGGGGTAGTTAACCCTGTCTGGGTTATTTAACCCTGTCTGGGGTAGTTAACCCTGTCTGGGGTAGTTAACCCTGTCTGTGGTAGTTAACCCTGCCTGGGGTACTAGACTTTGTCTGTGGTAGTTAACCCTGTCTGGGGCATTTAACCCTGTCTGGGGTAGTTAACCCTGTCTAGGGTAGTTAACCCTGTCTTGGGTAGTTAACCCTGTCTGGGGTAGTTAACCCTGTCTGGGGTAGTTAACCCTGTCTGGGGTACTAGACTTTGTCTGGGGTAGTTAACCCTTTCTGGGGTACTAGACTTTGTCTGGGGTAGTTAACCCTGTCTGGGGCATTTAACCCTGTCTGGGGTACTAGACTTTGTCTGGGGTAGTAAACCCTGTCTGGAGTAGTCTCTGTCTCTGTCCCGTACTGTCCTGTCTCTGTCTCTGCCCTGTCTCTGTCTTGTCTCTGTCCTGTCTCTGTCTCTGTCCCATACTGTCCCGTATCTGTCTCTGTCTTGTCTCTGTCATGTCTCTGTCATGTCTCTGTCTCTGTCCCGTACTGTCCTGTCTCTGTCTCTGTCCTGTCTCTGTCTTGTCTCTGTCCTGTCTCTGTCTCTGTCCCGTACTGTCCTGTCTCTGTCTCTGTCTTGTCTCTGTCATGTCTCTGTCTTGTCTCTGTCTCTGTCCCGTACTGTCCTGTCTCTGTCTCTGTCTTGTCTCTGTCTTGTCTCTGTCCTGTCCTGTCTCTGTCCCGTACTGTCCTGTCTCTGTCCTGTCTCTGTCCTGTCTCTGTCCCGTACTGTCCTGTCTCTGTCTTTTCTCTGTCTTGTCTCTGTCTTGTCTCTGTCCTATCCTGTCTCTGTCCCGTACTGTCCTGTCTCTGTCCTGTCTCTGTCCTGTCTTTGTCCCGTACTGTCCTGTCTCTGTCTCTGTCCTGTCTCTGTCCTGTCTCTGTCCTGTCTCTGTCCTGTCTCTGTCCTGTACTGTCCTGTATCTGTCTCTGTCCTGTCCTGTCTCTGTCTCTGTCCTGTCTCTGTCCTGTCCTGACTCTGTCTCGGTCTCTGTCTCTGTCTCTCTCCTGTCTCTGTCCCGTACTGTCCTGTCTCTGTCCTGTCTCTGTCCTGTCTCTGTCCTGTCTCTGTCCTGTCCCGTACTGTCTCTGTCTTGTCTCTGTCCTGTCTCTGTCTTGTCTCTGTCTTGTCTCTGTCCTGTCCTGTTTCTGTCCCGTACTGTCCTGTCTCTGTCCCGTACTGTCCTGTCTCTGTCCTGTCTCTGTCCTGTCTCTGTCCTGTCTCTGTCCTGTCCTATCCTGTCTTGTCTCTGTCATGTCTCTGTCCTGTCTCTGTCCTGTACTGTCTGGTCTCTGTCTTGTCTCTGTCTCGTCTCTGTCCTGTCCTTTCTCTGTCCTGTACTGTCCTGTCTCTGTCTCTGTCTTGTCTCTGTCATGTCTCTGTCATGTCTCTTTCATGTCTCTGTTCTGTCTCTGTCCTGTCTCAGTCCTGTCCTGTCTCTGTCCCGTACTGTCCTGTCTTGTCTCTGTCTTGTCTCTGTCTCGTCTCTGTTCTGTCTCTGTCCTGTCTCAGTCCTGTCCTGTCTCTGTCCCGTACTGTCCGGTCTTGTCTCTGTCTCGTCTCTGTTCTGTCTCTGTCCTGTCTCAGTCCTGTCCTGTCTCTGTCCCGTACTGTCCTGTCTTGTCTCTGTCTTGTCTCTGTCTCTTCTCTGTCCTGTCCTGTCTCTTACCCGTACTGTCCTGTCTCTGTCTCTGTCTTGTCTTTCTCTGGTCCTGTCATGTCTCCATCCTGTCTCTGTTCCTTCTCTGTCCTGTCTCAGTCCTGTCCTGTCTCTGTCCCGTACTGTCCTGTCTCTGTTTTGTCTCTGTCTCTGTCTCGTCTCTGTCCTGTCCTGTCTCTGTCCCGTACTGTCCTGTCTCTGTCTCTGTCTTGTCTCTCTCTGGTCCTGTCCTGTCTCCATCCTGTCTCTGTTCCTTCTCTGTCCTGTCTCAGTCCTGTCCTGTCTCTGTCCCGTACTGTCCTGTCTTGTCTCTGTCATGTCTCTGTCCTGTCTCTGTCTCTCTCTGGTCCTGTCCTGTCTCCATCCTGTCTCTCTCCTGCCCTGTTTCTGTACTGTCTCCATCCTGTCTCTCTCCTGCCCTGTTTCTGTCCTGTCTCCATCCTGTCTCTGTCATGTCTCTGTTCTTTCTCTGTCTCTCTCTGGTCCTGTCCTGTCTCCATCTTGTCTCTCTCCTGCCCTGTTTCTGTCCTGTCTCCATCCTGTCTCTCTCCTGTCTCTGTCATGTCTCTGTTCTGTCTCTGTCCTGTCTCTGTCCTGTCTCTGTCGCTCTCTGGTCCTGTCCTGTCTCCATACTGTCTCTGTTCCTTCTCTGTGTTTCCTGTCTCTATCCTGTCTCTCTCCTGTCTCTGTCATGTCTCTGTTCTGTCTCTGTCGCTCTCTGGTCCTGTCCTGTCTCCATCCTGTCCCTGTTCCTTTTCTGTCCTGTCTCAGTCCTGTCCTGTCTCAGTCCTGTCCTGTCTCTTTTATGTCTCTGTCCTGTTCTGTCCAAGCCCCTGTCCTGACTCTTTTATGTCTCTGTCCTGTTCTGTCCAAGCCCCTGTCCTGACTCTTTTATGTCTCTGTCCTGTTCTGTCCAAGCCCCTGTCCTGACTCTTTTATGTCTCTGTCCTGTTCTGTCCAAGCCCCTGTCCTGTCTGTCAGTCTATCGGGATTGTTTTTTGCAGCCAACGTGGAAAATAATGGTGTTGTGTTGTATGAACCATATCAGAGGTGGTTCCAGTGCTTTGAGGTCAGGGGTCGGGCGGATGGTTTGGTGTTGTGTTGTATGAACCATATCAGAGGTGGTTCCAGTGCTTTGAGGTCAGGGGTCGGGCGGATGGTGTTGTGTTGTGTTGTATGAACCATATCAGAGGTGGTTCCAGTGCTTTGAGGTCAGGGGTCGGGCGGATGGTGTTGTGTTGTGTTGTATGAACCATATCAGAGGTGGTTCCAGTGCTTTGAGGTCAGGGGTCGGGCGGATGGTTTTGTGTTGTATGAACCATATCAGAGGTGGTTCCAGTGCTTTGAGGTCAGGGGTCGGGCGGATGGTGTTGTGTTGTGTTGTATGAACCATATCAGAGGTGGTTCCAGTGCTTTGAGGTCAGGGGTCGGGCGGATGGTTTTGTGTTGTATGAACCATATCAGAGGTGGTTCCAGTGCTTTGAGGTCAGGGGTCGGGCGGATGGTTTTGTGTTGTGTTGTATGAACCATAGCAGAGGTGGTTCCAGTGCTTTGAGGTCAGGGGTCGGGCGGATGGTTTGGTGTTGTGTTGTATGAACCATATCAGAGGTGGTTCCAGTGCTTTGAGGTCAAGGGTCGGGCGGATGGTTTAGTGTTGTGTTGTATGAACCATATCAGAGGTGGTTCCAGTGCTTTGAGGTCAGGGGTCGGGCGGATGGTTTTGTGTTGTATGAACCATATCAGAGGTGGTTCCAGTGCTTTGAGGTCAGGGGTCGGGCGGATGGTGTTGTGTTGTGTTGTATGAACCATATCAGAGGTGGTTCCAGTGCTCTGAGGTCAGGGGTCGGGCGGATGGTTTGGTGTTGTGTTGTATGAACCATATCAGAGGTGGTTCCAGTGCTTTGAGGTCAGGGGTCGGGCGGATGGTTTTGTGTTGTATGAACCATATCAGAGGTGGTTCCAGTGCTTTGAGGTCAGGGGTCGGGCGGATGGTGTTGTGTTGTGTTGTATGAACCATAGCAGAGGTGGTTCCAGTGCTTTGAGGTCAGGGGTCGGGCGGATGGTGTTGTGTTGTGTTGTATGAACCATAGCAGAGGTGGTTCCAGTGCTTTGAGGTCAGGGGTCGGGCGGATGGTTTTGTGTTGTGTTGTATGAACCATAGCAGAGGTGGTTCCAGTGCTTTGAGGTCAGGGGTCGGGCGGATGGTTTTGTGTTGTATGAACCATATCAGAGGTGGTTCCAGTGCTTTGAGGTCAGGGGTCGGGCGGATGGTGTTGTGTTGTATGAACCATATCAGAGGTGGTTCCAGTGCTTTGAGGTCAGGGGTCGGGCGGATGGTTTTGTGTTGTATGAACCATATCAGAGGTGGTTCCAGTGCTTTGAGGTCAGGGGTCGGGCGGATGGTTTTGTGTTGTATGAACCATATCAGAGGTGGTTCCAGTGCTTTGAGGTCAGGGGTCGGGCGGATGGTTTAGTGTTGTGTTGTATGAACCATATCAGAGGTGGTTCCAGTGCTTTGAGGTCAGGGGTCGGGCGGATGGTTTTGTGTTGTATGAACCATAGCAGAGGTGGTTCCAGTGCTTTGAGGTCAGGGGTCGGGCAGATGGTGTTGTGTTGTATGAACCATATCAGAGGTGGTTCCAGTGCTTTGAGGTCAGGGGTCGGGCGGATGGTGTTGTGTTGTATGAACCATATCAGAGGTGGTTCCAGTGCTTTGAGGTCAGGGGTCGGGCGGATGGTTTTGTGTTGTATGAACCATATCAGAGGTGGTTCCAGTGCTCTGAGGTCAGGGGTCGGGCGGATGGTTTTGTGTTGTATGAACCATATCAGAGGTGGTTCCAGTGCTTTGAGGTCAGGGGTCGGGCGGATGGTGTTGTGTTGTATGAACCATATCAGAGGTGGTTCCAGTGCTTTGAGGTCAGGGGTCGGGCGGATGGTTTTGTGTTGTGTTGTATGAACCATATCAGAGGTGGTTCCAGTGCTTTGAGGTCAGGGGTCGGGCGGATGGTTTTGTGTTGTGTTGAATGAACCATAGCAGAGGTGGTTCCAGTGCTTTGAGGTCAGGGGTCGGGCGGATGGTTTTGTGTTGTGTTGAATGAACCATAGCAGAGGTGGTTCCAGTGCTCTGAGGTCAGGGGTCGGGCGGATGGTTTTGTGTTGTGTTGAATGAACCATAGCAGAGGTGGTTCCAGTGCTCTGAGGTCAGGGGTCGGGCGGATGGTTTTGTACGATGGCTTGTTCGCA
>NW_027258773.1:0-54673 GCF_045791955.1 Oncorhynchus clarkii lewisi | reverse complement strand
GCAACATATTAAGTAATGTCTAGGAAGGACAACATGCAACATATTAAGTAATGGCTAGGAAGGATAACATGCAACATATTAAGTAATGGCTAGGAAGGGCACATATTAAGTAACGGCTAGGAAGTGAAACATAGGATTAGGAAGGGTAAGTGATGGCTCCCTCTATATGAAGTCAATCATCAATTAAACCTCCCACTTTTATAGTGTATCTGTGAAATCTCCCATGAATTTGGGTACCGTCCCAAATTGCACCCTATTCCTTATTTAGTGCACTACTTTTGACCAGGGCCCATAGGGTTCTGGTCAAAAGTAGTGCACTTTATAGGGAAAGGGTGACATTTGGGATGCACATATTGGCAGTACCCTGATTGTGTGTGCTGTCATACAGGTCATACAAGCACCCTGGACAAATGTTAGAATGGACAATACAGAACACAGACCACTAGACCCTAGTAATATATTCAGTCATGTCTAACAAACATGGGCAAAATAACATCAACTACTGTAGAACTAAATGTATTAGCAAATAGAAGAACATAACTACATGTATTGGTAGTACAGTACATTAACTGGATATTTCATGGGTTAAACTGTTGAAACTGGAGCAACATTGCATGAATTCAGTGAGTCATCATGGGAATGCCTAACTGTGAGGAGCCATTTCCTGATTTCCTGATAGTGGATAAGAACCCCGTCACAATGACAGACCTCCTGTGTCTCTGCATTTCAGCCTTTCCTCATGTTAATCAATGAACACACACACCCACACAAACACTGTAGTGTACACACATACACACACACTTTAGTGTACACAGGTACAGACACGCACACGCACACCCTGTAGTGTACACAAATACACACACGCACAGACATACACTGTAGTGTACACACATACATCTCCCCACACCCCTCTCAGGCTCTCTCACTCAATTATGCATGTGGACCTCCATGCTATTATTTGTCATTAGCGGTTAAGTGCGAGTCCTTTCTGTGAGTTCCCCCCTCAGTCGCTCTGTTCTTTCATAAGATGAAACACACCATCCAAAACAGATTCACTTCTCAGCTGAGACAATCCCAAAAGGTATCGCAACTCGTACAGCATTTAATTCCTCAACATTTCTTTAGCTCATAATTACCCACAGAGAGAGAGAGAGGTGTGTTTGAAAAGAAAGAACCCCTTTTCAGTAAAATGCCAACTGCCAACACTTTGAAATAAACATGGACATAATCATAAAGTTTCTCTGTAGTTGGTACGCTGGGGCTCTGAAACTAAGAGTTCTTTGCTGGCAGAAAAGATTACACTATGGTCCCGGTCAAAAAAAGTATGCTATATAAGGAATTGGGTGCCATTTGTCATTTCAGAGTTTGACAAAAAAACAAAACATTTTTCAGTAGTAATATGCACTCAAATAAAACACTCAAATAAATGTAGCCAGTTACAGTTCCTTGATTTTGTGAATGTCATCCCTGTTTCTCAGCTTAATATTCTAACAGCTCACTTGTACAAGTATCTTTAATGACCTTTAGTGGAAAAGATTAGACTATGTCTGTATTTCAAATGGCACCCTATTCCCTACATCGTGCACCACTTTTGACCAGGGCTCGTAGTGTACCATATAGCAAATAGAGTGCCATTTGGGTCGCAACGTGAATGTGGGCGTGAATTCATGTAGCACAAGTCTCTCTGACACTGTCAAGAACCAATACATTAGCATTACCTGATATAATAGAATATCACTATGCTAGCACTTTCTTCTCCCCTGAAGAACAACTTTAGCTGTCTGATGATAATCTCAGGGTACTAACATCTAAAGGAATCCTATAAGAAAAAAACAGCAGATAAAAAAATTCAGTAACAAGAGCCAGGCACAGTAGCCATTCTGTTTCCTTTCAACATTCCCAACAGTGAAATTACAAATTAATTACAAAGGGTTTTTAACTTCAACAATCCATTTTTGTATTGGATAGTCTATGTCTTACAAGTTTAGCCTCTTTTTTTTGTCAGTGACTGACAGTAGTATACTGGCTGCGTCCTCTCTCCTCTCAAATGATCCAATTCTTATCCCTTCCTGTTAAGGAAATTGAAAGTTGGCAGCTTGCCCAAAACAGAGTTGGACCACCTTTCATCCCACTCATGGTTGTAACTACAGTACATACAGTTTACCATAATGAAAACTGATGTAGTGAGAAGAGTGACTGCTGCTGCTGCTACTGAGTCAATCAGTCTTAAAGGAAACACTGTCACCTATATTGACACGATCATATTGTCATTACCGTAATATGACTGACTGACTGACACATAGGGTTGCACATTTTTGGGAATATTCAGAGGTGAAATGAACGGGAATATATGGGAATTAATGGAAATATATGCAAATGAATATTAATACCATTTAAATGTAGATGTTTTTTGCATTGGATATATTTACCATATCATATGGAGACAGAAATATAAAACTTTAATTAAAGTTAAATTTGTAACTAAATAGTTATTTTTTATTTCTATTGGAAGGATTTAATCATCTGCAATTATGTCTACTTATGATAAGGTAAAATGTGTTGACTCTTCACATGGATGATTTCACTGAACAACAAAAGAAAGGGAATATTGAATGATCCCCAATGATCCATCGCATCTCCCAAAAATGTTTTCAACATACATCTGTAAAATGATAGTCTAGAAACTAAAACTTTGGTTGTCTTCCTCTCAGGCTTCCATGTCCTCTCCCTGGACCTCCTTAATGTCCACCTATTGAACATCAGACTCTGAGGCCTCATCTTCACTGTCACTTTCCAACCTTGTTGAGGATGAATCGTTGTCAGGCTCAAAAAGCCAAAAATGTGCCCGGATGGCCACCAATTTTTCAACCCTTGTATTGGTCAGCCTGTTGCATGCTTTGGTGTGTGTGTTCCCAAACAAGGACCAGTTGCACTCTGAGGTGGCTGATGTTGGTGAGATTTGGAGGGTGATGGAGGCAACAAGGGAAAGAGCCTCAGATCCACAAAGTCCCTTCCACCAGGTGGCTGATGAGATATGTTGGCACGACTGCCATGTTGCATCTCCATCCCAAAGCCCTTGCTTGGAAGTGTACTTCGCCGGACTGCCAAGAACCTTGCCCTCATCCAGGCCAAGGTGGCGAGACACGGTAGTGATGACACCATAGGCCTTGTTGATCTCTGCACCAGACAGGATGCTCTTGCCAGCATACTTGGGGTCCAACATGTACGCTGCGGCGTGTTTGGGCTTCAGGCAGAAGTCTTCACGCTTTTTGATGTATTTCAGAACTGCAGGTACCTCTGCATGCAGCAATAGTGAAGTGGCAGTGCAGTACGGATTTCTTCTCTTACATCTGCAAGCAGAGTCTGAACATCAAACAGGATGGCATTGTCTCCCTCAATCCATGCAATGGCTACTGCTATTGGTTTCAGGAATTTCACGCTGCTTACCACTCTCTCACATAATACATAATCCAGGAGGATCCTCTTGAAGGGGCTGTCCATATCGGCAGACTGTGATACGGCCATTTCTTGAAGAGACTCCTTCCCCTCCAAGAGACTGTCAAACATGGTGACAACACCATCCCAATGGGTGTTGCTGGGCAGCTTCAATGTGGTGCTCTTATTCCTCTCACTTTGCTTGGTGAGGTAGATTGCTGCTATAACTTGATGACCCTTCACATACCTTGGCTCTCTTGTAGTGTATCCATTGTTTTCAGTGCAATGATGTCCTTGAGGGGCAGATTCAATGTATGAGCAGCACAGCCAATGGGTGTGATGTGAGGGTAGGACTCCTCCACTTTAGACCAAGCAGCCTTCATGTTCGGAGCATTGTCTGTCACCAGTGCAAATAACTTCTGTGGTCCAAGGTCATTGATGACTGCCTTCAGCTCACCTGCAATGTAGAGACCGGTGTGTCTGTTGTTCCTTGTGTCTGTGCACTTGTAGAATACTGGTTGAAGGGTGGAGATGATGTAGTTAATTATTCCTTACCCACTAACATTCGACCACCCATCCGAGATGATTGCAATACAGTCTGCTTTCTCTATTTGCTTGATCTTCACTTGAACTCAGCATCCAGCAAATGAGTAGATAAAGCATGTCTGGTTGGATGGGTGAATGCTGGGCGAAGAACATTCAGAAATCTCTTCCAATACACATTGCCTGTGGGCATCAGAGGTGAACCAGTTGCATACACAGTTCGAGCAAGATATTAATCAGCATTTCTCTGACTACGTTCCTCCATTGAGTCAAAAAAAACTTTTGATTCCATCAGGACCATGAGCTGTTGCTATCAATAAGATGTATGATACATCATTTTCACCTCGAAAAGAAGTAGAGGGACTTTTGTCAGAGGTTGCTTGTTGTGAGCGCTGAGGAAACTTTATGCACTTGGCCAAATAATTCTTCACATATGATTTGGCACAGTTTTTGCAAATGTACACAGCTTTTCCTTGTATATTAGCTGCAGTGAAATGTCTCCACACATCAGATAGTGCCAGTGGTATTTTCCTGTAAAGAAAAAAAAATACAATTCCATGTACAGATGTCACGTTCTGACCTTTATTTCCTTTGTTGTGTATTTATTTAGTATGGTCAGGGCGTGAGTTGGGTGGGCAGTCTATGTTTGTTTTTCTATGATTTGGGTATTTCTATGTTTCGGCCTAGTATGGTTCTCAATCAGAGGCAGGTGTCATTAGTTGTCTCTGATTGAGAATCATACTTAGGTAGCCTGGGTTTCACTGTTTGTTTGTGGGTGATTGTCTATGTTAGTTGCGTGTGTTAACACAGTCCTTATGATAGCGTCACGGTCTTTATTTGTTTATTGTTTTGTATCCAGTGTTCAGTTCTTTCTTTAATTAAACATTCAACATGAACACATACCACGCCGCATTTTGGTCCTCTGATCCTTCTCGCCTCTCCTCTTCAGATGAAGAGGAGGAAGACCGTGACAACAGATAAATAGTTAAGCATGTTTTACAATGAAACATGTAGGGAAACAGGTGAATTATCACTCCTCAGTTAGCACGCTCAAGCAAACTAAAACCCACATGGTCGCAAAAACTAACTAGCAGAAAGTCTACTTGTTAACAAGTTAGAAATAGTTTAAACACACTTTTCTGTAGGCTACTATTTACTAGTTATCAAAAAAATCATGTATGTCATGTAAAATACAGTGGGGAGAACAAGTATTTGATAACCTGCAAAATCGGCAGTGTTTCCTACTTACAAAGCATGTAGAGGTCTGTAATTTTTGAGAGACGGAATCTAAAACAAAAATCCAGAAAATCACATTGTATGATTTTTAAGTAATTAATTTGCATTTTATTGCATGACATAAGTATTTGATACATCAGAAAAGCAGAACTTAATATTTGGTACAGAAACCTTTGTTTGCAATTACAGAGATCATACGTTTCCTGTAGTTCTTTACCAGGTTTGCACACACTGCAGCAGGGATTTTGGCAGTGTATAGAGTCCGTCTCTCACAGTTGAAGTGTACGTATGATAAAAATGACAGACCTCTACATGCTTTGTAAGTAGGAAAACCTGCAAAATCGGCAGTGTATCAAATACTTGTTCTCCCCACTGTATATTCACCCCACCCAGTATTGATATCAAAACTTACCAGAAAGCATGTACTGTAGTCCTTGGCTCAGACAGTGTAGTAGTGTGGGCTCAATAGCATCTCATTAGTGTGCAAGATCTTGAGAATCAGCTGTACATGTGATGAAAGAATGCACTGTGCATGAGGAGGGCTGCAATTTCATTGAATTGGGGATAGTTTAACCAAAATATGCCACAAGACCTAGAATTGCCTTATGTGTATCCCGAAAAAAAAGGTTAACTGTTATAAGCTAACGTTTTGATGAATTGAAGCAAAAATCTCCAAATTCCCGGGCTTAACTTTCCATGCAAAATTTCCGGAATAATTCTGGAAATTCACCGGAAAGTGTTCAGACAGCCTTAATCTAAAATGGATTAAAAAAAAATTAAATCCTCAGCAATTTACACAAAATACCCCATACTGACAAAGCGAAAACAGGTTTTTAGACATTTTTAGAAATGTATTAAAACAAAAACATAAGTATTCAGACCCTTTGCTATGAGACTTGAAATTGAGCTCAGGTGCATCCTGTTTCCATTGATCATTTTTCAGATGTTTCTACAACTTGATTGGAGTCCAATTGTGCTAAATTCAATTGAGTGGAAAGGCACACACCTCTCTATATAAGGTCCCATAGCTAACAGTGCATGTCAGAGCAAAAAACAAGCCATGAGGTCGAAATAATTATCCGTAGAGCTCCGAGACAGGATTGTGTCGAGGCACAGATCTGGGGAAGGGTACCAAAACATTTCTGCAGCCTTGAAGGTTCCCAAGAACACCTCCCTCATTCTTAAATGGAAGAAGTTTGAAACTACCAAGACTCTTCCTAGAGCTGGCAGCCCGGCCAAACTGAGCAATCAGAGTAGAAGGGCCTTGGTCTGGAGCCTGACAGGAGTCTTCGTCGCTCCTAGTGATTACTTACCCACACACACACAAACAAGCAAGCAAAGACACAGAGATGCCTGTGTTATACTGGCTTATGGAAGTGGCCTAGGGAGAGGATTAGAGTTGAGAATACACACACACACACACACACACATTACACTGTCTATCTGGGTTTGAGTCCTTGACCTCTGCCCCCTCCTTGTCCCCTGGCACTGACTACCCCTTGCTTCTCTTGCTTCACCCACCCCCTCTACACCCTTTGGCAGTGACAAGTGAAAGTGGAGCCAGCCTGGGGAATTACCAGCCACTTTACTGAGGCTGGGGTCTAGCCAACAGAAGCTGCCCCTGCCCTCTATGTGTGTATGTATGTGTGTGTGTGTGTGACGGCCCCTTGGCTGTTTTGGTTGTCCTTCCCTCTGTGCAAAGAGCTGTTAGCCTAGTCTTACCATTAGTCCTATTATTAGTCCTACTATTAGTCCTACATTTAGTCCTATCATTAGTCCTACCATTAGTCCTATCATTAGTCCTACCATTAGTCTACTAGTGCCTGGTAATGGGCTTTAAGAGTAGAGGAGGACCACATCCTCACATATCCCACTAGCATTTAGCCTGTGTGTGGATATTGATGACTTGAATGGGAACGGGTTTCCACTCAAGACACACACACACTCACACACACACACAAGAATGAATGTGTACACACACACGCATGCACGAATAGACACATCCACGCACACACACACACACTCCATTGAGAATTGAGCTAATGATCATATGTGCTGGTTTGACTTGCAAATGCATGTCTGTCTGTCTGTCTAGAGACAGAGAGAGAGAGAGAGAGAGAGAGAGAGAGAGAGAGAGAGAGCTTGTGTGTGGAGGAGTGTGTGTGTGTGTGTGTGTGTGTGTGTGTGTGTGTGTGTGTGTGTGTGTGCATATATATGTATGTATGTGTATATACTATTTGTCTGAATGCATACATTCTGTGTGTATGGCTGCCCGAAAGAGATTCTGATTATCATGATGATTGTTTTTTTACAAGAAAAGGCCATAAGGTCCTCATGGAATAACAGGAACATTCATAAGCTGTTCCTAGAATTCAGCATCTCTGCTCAAATTTCTAAGAAAATGTCTTCTAGAACATTGTAACATTTTATGGTGTTTAATCAGGTTTTTAGTACTACGGCCCATGTCAGCCTTGGTGGAATTATCTCTGATGGTCACAGGGGACAGAAGGGTCCCATCCAGCAGGGTTCTGCCCCCCTATTTGCATGCAGGGAGGGGGCCCAGGACCTAGGAGGGGGAGATTAACTAGACATGATTTGCTTCCTGTAGTAAGTGAATATAATCCCCCTAGGAAAAAGTAGTTACTGTCATGCAGCATGAGCTAATGCATCAAATTGTAACTTGATATTCCATTAGTCTCCTGCATTAGGCATAGGGGCTAAGGCTAGCCAATTTAGAACATAGATTGTTTTCATTTGTTTGTCAAATATTATGTACCTTTGAATATATTATTTTACTAGTTTAAAGCTTAGTTGCTACATCCACTTTTGGAAAGATAAATTAATAATACCAATTGATTATTGAAGAATATAATTTATCTCATGAGTTTAGTTCAACTGTTGTGGGCCTACCCTATCAGAACCCAAAATATAAGCTTGTTTTACTCCAATGTTTGTAAACAATATAAATGTAAACAAACACTGTATAGCCTCAAAACATGGTTAAAACTCTAATGTTGACATCATGGATGTTCATCCTTTGCTTTGATAGATCTAACGTTATGAATTTGATAGTAGCTACATTTCTCAAGGCCCATCCCTAAACGTTTTACCAAAACAAAGGCAGGGAGTCGCTTTGTTTTTGTTCCTTTTAAGGACTCTCACTTTAATGTTTGTTTTTTTTCGTGATCCAATTTTTTACAAAATATTTGAAACAAGAAAGTCTCACCTGGAGCCTCCGACGTCGAATGATTCCTGAGTCATCCATGGCAGTGGCGGGAACATGCGAGTCGCGTGCTTTGGAGTAGCGTCACCTGGTCTCGTGGCCCCAGTGTGGTCGCCTGGTGTCTCCAGGGTTCGGTACAGGGCATGGAGTTCCCGCGTGGCACTGGCTGCCTGCGGTACACTGGCCAAGAACACTCCCGTCTCGCTCCTCTTCACTGGTGCGACAAAGCCTCTAGTCTGCTCAACTCATAAACCAAAAACCCATTCCGCCCAACTAACATCTGGCCCTGTACCCCAAACAGCTGCTCTAGCAAGTGCTAATGAAGCAAGTTCTTGAAGGTACCAGCATGTCCTAATGTCCTTAATA
The DNA here is from genome assembly GCF_045791955.1 of Oncorhynchus clarkii lewisi. NCBI lineage: Eukaryota > Metazoa > Chordata > Actinopteri > Salmoniformes > Salmonidae > Oncorhynchus > Oncorhynchus clarkii. The sequence goes on along the minus strand of NW_027258773.1, from coordinate 45,870 downwards.
CATTGGACTATAGAGAGGAGCCTGAAGTAGGCTAGTCGAATTTTAATTGTAGCCCACTTTTTAAAATGTAGGCTAACACACACATTAAATTAAAATGTAGACAGAAATAGCATAACAATTATGGAAAGTACTTTAGGTTAAAAGTAGTGCACCTTCAGTAGTGGTTTTCATATGATTATAATTCTTAAATTATTTGATTGAATGTCTGTTGTTTATTTCCATGTTTGTGTTTATTCCTATGGTGATGTTTTCATTGCACTGTGGCTGTCCATTCACTTTAGCAATTCGGGATTGCTGTCCACGTGTTTAATTAATCTGGTGTCCAAAAGCCCCCTTTATAACGCATTTGTTGTTATAATAGCCTAATGTAGACTACTGTAAACTACTAGCATATGCAATGGAGAAACACGCCTTATAGGCTACAATCATAGCTACAGTCAAATGTATGCAGATTGACCTCCGCGCGCAGATCAAGCGACACGTGTACGCGTCTTCGAATCCTCCCAACACGCAAACCCCATCCGGTACAGTCGTTTGACATCTGTTTGATGTTCTATGGATTCCCATAAGGAGCAAAACACGCAACCTTATACATTCATTTCTGATCCATGCTGAATACTACCCCAGAGTTTACTGCTATGAACAATCCTTGTGTTATCCCACAGATTAGGGCTATTAGCTACATACCGTTTCCTCATCTCACCCGCTCGCAGGTACTGCCATATTATTTTCTGAACGTGTCACTCTCATCCCTTTTAGTTTTAATATCCACTGTATAATGATGTTTACCCTGAAGGCGAGGTGGTTTGTAATATATATCGTGATATATCTCTCGCCATTCCATTCCCTACCTCCCACCCCCTTCTAAACACAACGAAATCACTTTAGGTTTGTTAACCCCTCAGCGACCAGATTTCCCCTCCCTCCCTTGAATCTCCTCGCCATTCTCCATAGTGGAGAGAAATGTAGGTCGTATAGCCAGCCATATGTAATATAGGTATGTATCACTTTAAGGGACAGGCATTGTTGTATTAAACCTTAATATAAAAGAAAGAAGTCAGAGCCATCTACAGCTATATAAATCATGATGTGAAATGTTAAATAGTTAACAGGTTAATTGAACGTAATGTCCTACGAAAAAATAAAGCAAACCTTCAGTTGCATAAAATATGAATTATTAACCATAGATAAGACTTCACTTTCATCCCATGACACTGCAGTATTACATATTACTGTCTCACAGAGTTTAGGTCAGAACATTCACTGTCTGTCACCGTAGGAGGAACATTATACAACCAAACTCCCACCATTTGTTAAGGTTAAAGGGTTATGGCGATTGTTAGAGCGGGCAGCTTTGACCTGTTTCTAGCCCTGATTTGGTAACTGGATACGTAAACGAGTCATATACAGTACAGTTTAATTAGATCTTTAGAAAGAGGAGAGGCTCTGTGATACAATATGTTGTTTTTTTTATCAGATTTTTTAAGCTAAACTTGTTGCCTGATTAACCTCTGGTGGCAGAGCATTCCATGATGACACAGCTCTATACAAACACTACCGGTCAAAAGTTTTAAAACACCTACTCATTCAAAGGTTTTTCTTTATTTTTACTATTTTCTACATTGTAGAATAATAGTGAAGACATCAAAACTATGAAATAACACATATGGAATCATGTAGTAACCAAAAAAAGTGTTAAACAAATCAAAATATATTTTATATTTGAGATTCTTCAAATAGCCACCCTTTGCCTTGATGAGAGCTTTGCACACTCTTGGCATTCTCTCAACCAGCTTCAACTGGAATGCTTTTTCAACAGTCTTGAAGGAGTTCTCACATATGCTGAGCACTTGTTGGCTGCTTTTCCTTCACTCTGAGATCCGACTCATCCCAAACCATCTCAATTTGGTTGAGGTCAGGGGATTGTGGAGGCCCGGTCATCTGATGCAGCACTCCATCACTCTCCTTCTTGGTAAAATAGCCCTTACACAGCCTGGAGGTGTGTTGGGTCATTGTCCAGTTGAAAAACAAATGATAGTCCCACTAAGCGCAAACTAGATGGGATGGCGTATCGCTGCAGAATGCTGTGGTAGCCATGCTGGTTTAGTTTACCTTGAATTCTAAATAAATCACTGACAGTATGACCAGCAAAGCACCCCCACACCATAACACCTCCTCCTCCTCCATGCTTTACTGTGGGAAATACACATTTGGAGATTATCCATTCACCCACACCGCGTCTCACAAAGACACAGCGGTGGGAACCAAAAATCTCAAATTTGGACATCCACTGGTATAATGTGTTTCTTGGCCAATTGTGTTTCTTGGCCCAAGCACGTCTCTTCTTCTTATTGGTGTCCTTTAGTAGTGGTTTCTTTGCAGCAATTCAACCATGAAGGCCTGATTGACACAGTCTACTCTAAACAGTTGATGTTGACATTTTTCTGTTACTTGAACTCTGTGAAGCATTTATTTGAGCAGCAGTTTCTGAGGCTGGTAACTCTAATGAACTTATCCTCTGAAGCAGAGGTAACTCTGGGTCTTCCATTCTTGTGGCGATCCTCATGAGAGCCAGTTTCATCATAGCGCTTGATGGTTTATGTTACTGCACTTGAAGAAACTGTCAAAGTGTCTTGAAATATTGACTGACCTTTATGTCTTAAAGTAATGATGAACCGTCATTTTTCTTTGCTTATTTGAGCTGTTCTTGCCATAATATGGACTTGGTCTTTTACCAAATAAGGCTATCTTTTGTATACCCCCACTACCTTGTCACAACACAACTGATTGGCTCAAACACATTAAGAAGGAAAGAAATTCCACAAATGAACTTTTCAGGCATACCTGTTAATTGAAATGCATTCCAGGTGACTACCTCATGAAGCTGGTTGAGAGAATACCAAGAGTGTGCAAAGCTGTTATCAAGGCAAAGGGTGGCTATTTGAATAATCTCATATATAAAATATATTTTGATTTGTTTAACACTGTTTTTGTTACTACATGATTCCATATGTGTTATTTCATAGTTTTGATTTCTTCACTATTATTCTACAATGTAGAAAATAGTAAAAATAAAGAAAAACCCTTGAACGAGGAGGTGTTCTAAAATGTTGACCTGTAGTGTAACTGAGCGACGCATTAAATTTGGGTACTGTGAAGAAACCCATAGTGGCGTGTCTGGTGGGGTATTGTGAAAATATTCAGACCCCTTAACTTTTTCCACATTTTGTTACATTACAGCCTAATTCTAAAATGGATTAAAAATATATATAAATTACCTCATCAATCTCCACACACTACCCCATAAAAACAAAGCAAAAACAGGTTTTTAGAAATGTTTGCAAATTTATTAAAAATAAAAAACTGAAATATCACATTTACATAAGTATTCAGACCCTTTACTCAGTACTTTGTTGAAGCACCTTTGGCAGCGATTACAGCCTTGAGTCTTATTGGGTATGACACTACAAGCTTGGAACACCTGTATTTGGGGAGTTTCTCCCATTCTTCTCTGCAGATCCTCTCAAGCTCTGTCAGGTTGGATGGGGAGCTTCGCTGCACAGCTATTTTCAGGTCTCTCCAGAGATGTTCGATCGGCGTAAAGTGCAGGCTCTGGCTGGGTCACTCAAGGACATTCAGAGAATTGTCCCGAAGCCACACCTGCATTGTGTTGGCTGTGTACTTAGGGTTGTTGTCCTGTTGGAAGGTGAACCTTTGCCTCAGACTGAGGTCCTGAGCCCACTGGAGCAGGTTTTCATCAAGGATCTCTCTGTACTTTGCTCCAGTCATCTTTCCCACGATCCTAACTAGTCTCTCAGTCCCTGCCACTGAAAAACATCCCCACAGCATGATGCTGCCACCATCATGCTTCACTGTAGGGATGGTCTCAGGTTTCCTCCAAACATGATGCTTGGCATTCAGGCCAAAGAGTTCAATCTTGGTTTCATCAGACCAGATAATCTTGTTTCTCATGGTCTGATAGTCCTTAGGTGCCTTTTGGAAAACTCCAAGTGGGCTGTCATGTGCCTTTTACTGAGGAGTGGCTTCTGTCTGGCTAATCTACCATACTGGCCTGATTGGTGGAGTGCTGCAGAGATGGCTGTCCTTCTGGAAGGTTCTTCCATCTCCACAGAGGAACTCTGGAGCCCTGTCACCATCAGGTTCTTGGTCACCTCCCTGACCAATGCCCTTCTCCCCCGATTGCTCAGTTCTAAGAAGAGTCTTGGTGGTTCCAAACTTCTTCCATCTAAGAATGATGGAGGCCACTGTATTTTTGGGGACCTTCAATGCTGCAGAAATGTTTTGGTACCATTCCCCAGATCTGTGCCTTGACACAATCCTGTCTCGGAGCTCTACGGACAATTCCTTTGAACTCATGGCTTGGTTTTTGCTCTGACAAGTATGGGACCTTATATAGGCAGGTGTGTGCCTTTCCAAATGATGTCCAATCAAATTAATTTACCACAGATGGAATCCAGTCAAGTTGTAGAAACATCTCAAGGAATGTCAATGGAAACAGGATGCACCTGAGCTCAATTTCGAGTCTCATATCAAAGGGTCTGAATACTTGTGTAAATAAGGTATTTCTGTTTTTTATTTGAAATACATTTTCTAATATTTCTAAAAAACAGTTTTTGCTTTGTCATTATGGGGTATTGTGTGTAGTTTGATTAGACATTTAAAAAATATATATATTTCAGAATAAGGCTGTAACTTAACAAAAGAAGTGTATGCAGATGGATTATACAAGTGGTTAGGCATTTTCAACACACATGTGTTTCTTAAAAAGACTAAAACATACATGTTCAATTATTCCTCAACCCTCAGCCATGAAAGACTATTATGCATGTTGATGATGTTAGTTCTGTGTGTGTAGTTAAGGGCAAGGCGTTCTGCTTTGTTTTGATCCAGCTGCAGCTTTGCTAGGTCTTTCTTTGCTGCACCTGACCATGTTACCGGACAGTATCAAGATGGGACACTGTCAGACCCTGAACAACTAGTACAGTTGATCTTTGTGTTAAAAACGCAGAACATATTTTTTATAACAGACACACCCCTCCCCATCTTCACAACAAATTTGTCAATATGTGGACACACACATTCTTATAGGCTTTGATTACAGACATGGTAAATAGGGGTGGCGATGCAGTCTGCTACCATTCTTAATCATTTCCCATCTAGGCTGTCTATACCTGGTGGGTTATCATTATTGATGGATAACAAAAAAAAATCCATCCCTTCCACACAAACTTGACCAAATTAAAAACAGCAATCATTTTCTTTCATTATTAGATCTTCAATACACAAATATGATGGTTCAATGTTCAATGTTGTCATTTCACTTCTCAGTTTGTCCACTTTACCGGTGAAATAGTCATTGAAATGATTGGCTTTATCAAAAGGTTTTGTTATAAATGACCCATCAACCTAATGATTTGAGTGATCATTGACTTGGTGTTCTTGTTCTCTCTGTCACCAAGGTTACTGGATGAGGACAAGGGCATGTTGCTGAGGGAAAGACAAGTACAAAGTTCATCATGCCCACACAATGTGATACAGTATAAGTATATATTTAGTGTCAGTATGACATTTCCTTGTTAAACATTGCCACAATATAAGAGATGCTTACACCAGACACACTTGCAAAGCATACACACACAAGCTCTCTCTCAATCTCAAATCATGCCAATGAAAAATTAAATGGTTTAAGACTATCAAACTTTTGTTGCCTTAACAAAAGCTTCCTCCTCCAGTAAAAAATGTGTAAAATAAACACAATTCTTCGCCAATTTAAGAGGGAAGCTGGTTCCGATCCAGGTTTATAGGGCTGAAGACAGAGGAACTTAGTGGCTTTTAGCATCATTGCCTTAATGGTCTCTGTCTGTCTGTCCGTCCGTCCGTCTGTCTGTGTACAACTTTACTGCATGGCTGGTAGCTCACAGTGACAGCATGTAATTTGGCTGCCCTGAATGCTTCTCTCAGGTTTATCCACTAGTAGCTGTTCGTAGGAAACACAGAAGGAGATCCGGCAGACACATGGTGTGTGTCAGTATAGATAACTGGATGTGTGTGTGTGTGTGTGTGTGTGTGTGTGTGTGTGTGTGTGTGTGTGTGTGTGTGTGTGTGTGTGTGTGTGTGTGTGTGTGTGTGTGTGTGTGTGTGTGTGTGTGTGTCTGGTTTAGAGACTCTCGCTCTGGGATTTAGCTGCTCTTGATAGATTGGTCTGGGTCTTCTGTCTGTGACCAACCGACTTTCACAGACACACAGACACAGACACACACACACATTCAGGAACTGAAATGAACCTGGGCTGCTATTGTTTTAAAACCATGACAATGAAATAGTTTAGTTTAATAGTTTAACAATATCAAACTGTTGTTATCTTAACAAAAGCTTCAACCTCCTCCTGCACGGACAATCTGCCAGTAAAAAAACTAAATGAAATGGGATCCTAGACTACTACCAAGTTGCCTGTTTGTCTAATTCATCCCAAATATGTAGCAACACTTTTCCTCTTCAATAATGAAAAGGAGACACGTTTATTTGACATTTTCATGTTCATTCGGAACTATTGGGATGGAAGGAAACCCAGCGTACCCGAATGGCCCAATGGAATAAAGCCTTAGTGAAAGTCCCCATATACCGCATTCCAACTAGGTCACAGTGCACACCGTGCCATAGTCCTCAAAGGGGTGACGTCATCCCCTAAATGATGCATGTGGGGGTTGGGGTAACAAAAAAGCTTGACAAGGCAAAGCCCTTAGAATATTTAGAATGTGTTTTTTGATATTTTCTCCCTCTCCTCATTCAGTGTCTACAACAAGGGCCACGTCACCTCACATCACTTCAGAAGACAGCTTCTTCCCTTTAGTTTGTATTGGGAACCCTTTTAGGTTCCAGGTAGAACCTGTCGTGCTTCCAGGTAGAACTCTTTTCGGTTCCATGTAGAACCCTCTGTGTAACAGGTTCTACATGGAACTCAAAAGGGTTCTACCTGGAACCAAAATGAGTTCTTCAAAGGGTTCTCCTATGGGGACAGCTGAAGAACCCTTTTAAGTTCTAGATAGCACATTTTCTTCTAATAGTTTAGCAACAACAAGTAACATGATGCAGAGCGTATTCAGTGAAATTAGGTACAACAACAACGTTGTCAGGTGGGCTAATCAGAGCTAGTGGAGTGTGTCAGTGAGTTAGAGCAGCAGCTAGCCTTTTGTTACAGTGATGTTCTGTACATTGTGTTCATTATGTTCTTGTCATTGCGCTCTGATTCTAGTGTTTGGCAGTGCGTATGCACAGGCATATACAGATGTAGGATATTAATTTCAGCCAGTTTGCTACAGCAGGATAAATAATCCTGCAGCAACAGGAAATTCGAATTTTTATGTGGATTATAATTAATGGACATGTTTTTGTAGTTGTTGATGCATTTTTATTTTTTTTATTAAACATCTAGGAGCAACAACGGCTCAGCCGCGAAGTGGTAGGCCACACAAGCTCACCGAACAGGACCGCAGAGTGCTGAAGCACATAGCGCATAAAAATAATCTGTCCTCGGTGGCAACACTTACTGCCAAGTTCTAAACTGCCTCTGGACGCAATGTCAGCACAAGAACTGTTAATCGGGAGCTTCATAAAATGGGTTTCCATGGCCGTGTAGCCACACACAAGCCTAGATCACCATGCGCAATGCCAAGCGTCGGCTGGAGTGTTGTAGAGCTCGCCGCCATTGGACTCTTGAGCTGTGGAAACGCGTTCTCTGGAGTGATGAATCACGCTTCACCATCGAGCAGTCCGACGGACCCATCTTAGTTTGGCGGATGCCAGTAGAATGCTACCTGCCCAAATGCATAGAGCTAACTGTAAAGTTTGGTGAAGGATGAATAATGGTCTGGGCTGTTCTTAATGGTTCAGGCTAGGCACATTAGTTCCAGTGAAGGGATATCTTACCGCTACAGCATACAAAGACATTCTAGAAGATTCTGTGCTTCCAAGTTTGTGACGACCATTTGCGATAGGCCCTTTTCTGTTTGTTGTAGGCCTCTACCTGGCTGTGGCATCTGTTGGAGGCCTCTACCTGGCTGTGACATCTGTTGGAGGCCTCTACCTGGCTGTGACATATGTTGGCCTCTACCTGGCTGTGACTCTTTTGTAGGCCTCTACTTGGCTCTACCTGGCTGTGACATCTGTTGTAGGCCTCTACCTGGCTCTACCTGGCCGTGACATCTGTTGTAGGCCTCAACCTGGCTGTGACATATGTTGTAGGCCTCTACCTGGCCGTGACATCTGTTGTAGGCCTCAACCTGGCCATGACATCTGTTGTAGGCCTCTACCTGGCTGTGACATCTGTTGTAGGCCTCTACCTGGCTGTGACATATGTTGCAGGCCTCTACCTGGCTGTGACATATGTTGCAGGCCTCTACCTGGCTGTGACATCTGTTGTAGGCCTCTACTTGGCTCTATCTGGCTGTGACATCTGTTGTAGGCCTCTACCTGGCTGTGACATTTGTTGTAGGCCTCTACCTGGCTGTGACATTTGTTGTAGGCCTCTACCTGGCTCTACCTGGCTGTGACATATGTTAGAGGCCTCTACCTGGCTCTACCTGGCTGTGACATATGTTGGAGGCCTCTATCTGGCTCTACCTGGCTGTGACATATGTTAGAGGCCTCTACCTGGCTCTACCTGGCTGTGACATCTGTTGTAAGCCTCTACCTGGCTGTGACATCTGTTGTAGGCCTCTACCTGGCTGTGACATCTGTTGTCGGCCTCTACCTGGCTGTGACATATGTTGGAGGCCTCTACCTGGCTGTAACATCTGTTGTCGGCCTCTACCTGGCTGTGACATATGTTGTAGGCCTCTACATGGCTATGACATCTGTTGTCGGCCTCTACCTGGCTGTGACATATGTTGGAGGCCTCTACCTGGCTCTACCTGGCTGTGACATCTGTTGTCGGCCTCTACCTGGCTGTGACATATGTTGGAGGCCTCTACCTGGCTCTACCTGGCTGTAACATCTGTTGTATACCTCTACCTGGCTGTGATATCTGTTGTAGGCCTCTACCTGGCTGTGACATATGTTGTAGGCCTCTACATGGCTATGACATCTGTTGGAGGTCTCTACCTGGCTCTACTTGGCTGTGACATATGTTGGAGGCCTCTACCTGACTCTACTTGGCTGTGGCATATGTTGTAGGCCTCAACCTGGCTGTGCCATCTGTTGGAGGCCTGTACCTGGCTCTACATGGCTATGACATCTGTTGGAGGCCTCTACCTGGCTGTGACATCTGTTGTAGGTCTCAATCTGGCTGTGACATCTGTTGGAGGCCTGTACCTGGTTGTGACATCTGTTGGAGGCCTCTACCTGGCTGTGACATCTGTTGGAGCCCTGTACCTGGATGTGTTAAAGACTCGTACTACTCCGTCCCTTCCCCTCATCTCTGACTGTGACCGCATGTGAAGGTGTCCCTTTGTACACAGCCTGATACCATAATACACTTTAATCTCTATCTTCCTCTCCCTCTCTCCCACTCTCCCACTCTCCCACTCTCTCCCTCCCTCCCTCCCTCCAAGACATCAGAACATCACAGGAGCAGTGACTAACAGCATGTCACCATAACCCACTGGGCTTTACTGATGTCTACAACATCCACAGGGATTACTGTAATACAGTGTCACACAAGGTGGTTTACCTACAACACATGTTCACTACAGTGCAACAGCAGCACCTTGTGGTAGAGGGGTGTCCCTGCAGTAAGACTGAGACCATGGGGTTATTAATCTCGGTAATACAGTATTTCAATTACGCGTAATTCCGCAAATTAGATGTTACCTAGTCTGTCCACAAATCCTAAGTTTTTTCTTGAAATATATATTTTCTAAGGGTTTTATATATGTTTTGTATAGTGAAGAGGACACAGAAAAGGAGGGAGAGTTTGCGAGTCAGAAGACCATGGGTCAGATTCAAACCCATGCCGACTAGGAAGCACTAGGAAGTACTTGCTTCGGTTTCGAGGCACTAACCGCTAGGACAGCAAAACTATGTTATTGCGTCCTCTCTCCTCGCATCCATCTCGGCATCTGTTGGAAGGCAACGATGAGGATAGCAGGGCTCTTTCAGTAGGCAATTTATTGACACTACAACATGTCATAGATCGGAGATCTAATAGGAGGATTTAACCAGATAGATCCATGTATTCCAGATCATTTGCCTGAATCAGTGTGGACCAGGTGGTCCTTGACACAGAATCACTTGGAATTTCACTTGGAATGTCTACTAATGTCTCTTAACCTGGGACTCTGTTCTTTAACTTGAGATCTATGTAACTAATCTCTATTCTTTTGAACTCGGCATGACCTGATCTGACCCCAGAGTATGTATTGATAGCAGCATAGGCATATCTAACTAACTGGAAAGGTTCCCTCCCTTCTATTCCATCCAAACCAATAGATTACCATGGTGGCCAGTGATGAATTGGATATGACGTGCATGCCATGGACACAATACCACCAGAAAATATGGAGAAATCAGATACTCTATGGTGTGTCTGAAATGGCACCCTATATCCCATTTAAGAGAAAGGGGGATACCTAGTCAGTTGTAAAAATGAATGCATTCAACTGAAATGTGTCTTCCGCATTTAACCCAACCCCTCTGAATAGTGCATTACTCATCTCTGAATCTCGACTGACCATGTATCGTGTTCATAGCTCCTGTGTCATCAGTGTTGTCCTATACTATTTGATCCTATCTCCAGGGTGGTATCATGAAGGGACTTTAAACATAAGCCTATGCATCAGTGGTCAGATTTAGCCTGTTATTCACAATGCCTTAATCATCACTTGAATCCTAACACATCTTCTATGGGCACCACCTGGCTAGTGATGTATTATTGCTTGTAGCTACATTATGAAAAACTGCAATCATGGTTGGGGTCAATTCCCATTTTAATTCCAGTCAATTCAGAAAGGAAACCAAATCCCAATTCCACATTTTCCTCATTGAAAATGGAAAAGTATTGAAGAGAATTGGAATTGGGTTTACTTTCTGGAATTGAAATGGTATTGACCCAAACCCTGACTGGAATTCATCTGACGCTGAGACAATAGATGGTGGTGTATGATAACCTGGGTAGCATAATGGTCGCTGGTTCGAATCCCAGAGCCGACTAGGTGACAATCTGCCAATGTGCTCTTGGGCAAGGTATTTAACCCTAATTGCTCCTGTAGGTCGCTCTGGATCAGAGCTTCTGCTAAATTACTAAAATGTGATACACCCTAAAACCTTGCGATGTTGTGTAATATTCCATAACAGAAGGTTCTCCCAGATTCAGAGGCCTAATGTCATGACTCGTGATGTGTTCAGTGTTCTATGCCAGAAGCGGAAAAGAACAGCCAACATACCAATCTCATTACGACAATTAAGAGCCGCGGGGATTAGGGACCATGGACCCGGCGTTGCCTAGGTTACCGAGGTAGCCCTATTCCTGGCGCCATGACGCTGTCCGCAGTGCTGAAGGCATGGGCTAAGGTCCGATGTTTCTGCTGTATTGCAGCTATATAACGGCCTACGATTCCAACGTTGCTCCTGGTGAGTTATCGTAATTTAGTTGGTTAGGTTCCAACTTCCCAGTCACCTCGACGCACCTTCTGGTCCCGAAACCGTACATTGCCTTGTTTTCTGTGAGGGGAGCACGGTTACCGTATAAATGTTTATTTCGCCACTAACACGTGATCCTATTCCACTGATTAAATGCCCCACTGTTTTTATCAAGTTCTGTTCTAGGAAGAAAAAATGTGGCTTGTAGGGGAATGTATGACTGTTAGACAAGACACGTGACCTAATCTCACCTATGCCACTGATTTTACATAAGTGTTTTTCCTTTCTTTATTAGGACAAGCACAGACATTAGCCTATATAAAAAGAGCAATATTAGATTATAAAGCCCCTCTGTTGGATGGCTAGGTAGCCTACTCTCTTGACCTGACTTGTACCATTTCCTTCTGTGTGTTATGTTTTCCACTTTATGAACCCCAGGAGGACCACCAGAGGGTTATACTACAAAGTAGGAGCAATAACTTAGCCAGCTAACTTGCCTGAATATTTTAAGATAAGCTTTAGAATAGGTATGGCCTAACTGAATCAACAACCAGAAACACATATCTAAGTTTAGCTTTCTTAATGAACCAGAACATCAATAGTAATATCTGGATGTTTAATGAAGTTATCTGACTAACTCATTGAACCTGCTTTGAAGATTACCCTCTTATGTCTCTACCAGAGGTTAGGTCTGGACGATACTGGATCGAGAGGCCAGGTGGTCCTACTCACGTTAATACAGTGGACAACACACAAACACCCACAGCAACAGAAGGAAATGGTATCCTCTGATCGTCTCCATTCACCTCCGGCAGTTTGGCACAGCAGCGGTTCTTCTATTAAACCCATTGAGTGACTTTGGCCACTGGTGCTGGTGTTGTCACCTTACTTTTATTAATCAGATGACTGTTATTTATCTAATCAGCTAACTATGTTTAATTGTTTCCCGATTCAATTAATCAAGTAACAATTAACTCATTAGGATTTGGGGCACCACGAGAGGGGTTCTTTAAAGAGTTACCATCTACCGAATTATACTCTAAAGGTCTTTACCTATCACGTCCATAAACAGTCAATGTTTTAATCATAACCTCGTACCATATCCTCATTCTGAACAGTCGTAACCTTTTATCTGCAAAAACCCGAGCCTTACTTATGATTCAGTACTACACAATTTTTTTTAAATTATTTATTTACTAGTTAACTAATTGGTAACACAGGATAAACATACACACTTGATACATAACACGCGATCCCTAGCGGACTGACAACAATATGGCTGCTTATTACAAAAAGACATGAAGAGGGCGAGAGAGAGAGAGGGACAGAGATACGTTGGTACGTTTATAAACTACTCTCACTTTGCACACGAATCCCGGCCGCTTGGAGTAAGCAATCATATATATAACATTTGTAATGGCATCACAATATAACATTAGTGTACTTTTAGGTCACCTCTGCCCATTCCCCATGTTCTATGTTCTATGTTAGAAATATTGTTCCAATAGTTGCATTTGAAAGTTTTAGATTTTCGGCGGGAAAAATCTTCTTAAGACAAAGGCACATTCCTCTGGTGAACATTGGAGAGGGAGATGCTGAATGTTCGGTCCTTGATTTACTATTAACCCCCACCAGTTCCTTCCTCCCCCCATCTGCAGGTGAGAGGGAGTCTGGTTGAAGTTATTTATTGCAAAGCTGATCTGACCTATTTGGATCCTCACAGGACAGTCATGACACTGATAAAGCTTAGCCCTCTCCAATGTCCGCCAGTTGTCCTAATCTATTTACAATCACATTGACGCAGCCGGACACAGACAGGGCTAACTCAGAGGGATTTGAGGTAGAGCTCCATGGGAACAGGCTTGGGAGGTTATAAAAGGCAGACAGGAGAGACTAGAGGGATCAAGGCTGAACTAGGACATTACTTACTGTGTGGACTGTAGACTGGATGTTTACCTGATTTGAGGCTTCCAGAAGAGGCAGTCAGTGTTGAGTTTCCAGGCCCAGAAACAGCTCTCGAAGTTGGCCGGTGGACCTAGCCTTCAGTCTCTGGATGAATGCCTGACAGCTCCAGCTGAGAGAGAGAGACCCAGGCAGAGACTGTTGAACGCCAGCTTCAGAAGCAGCTCTCGGAGTGGGCAAGTGGATTTAGCCTCCTCCAGTCCCCGGATGTTTGCCTGAGCTCCACTGGACCAAAGAGAGTCCCAGCCCCAGAAGCAGCTATTTGTGGGGCAAGAGGACTTAACCATCAGCTCCAGAAGTATCTGAGCTCCAGTCTCTACCAGACCACAAGAGAAATCCATGGAGCCCATTGCCCAGACCATGGTGGCCCAGGCTGCAGATCCTGACTCCCTCCCCAGGAGGGCCATGAAGGTAGCCCCCAGAGGGGCCTCCACACAGTTTGTAGGCACATCCATCATCATCCTCTCCTCCTTTGCTGTGTCCACTGTGGCTATGAACATGGGGAAGAAGATAGTGGATTCCAGGCAGAAGGGCAATGAAGGCTAACGGACAACGAATAGGCTAGCTAACGCCTTAGATACGTAGCTGAACACTTGTGCTAACTTGTTATTGTGTGTATTTTGGTCATACCTATAGACACCTGTGTAGACACCAGACTAGTGTCTGCTGAATAAAGCCCAGAAGAAAACTTGGTTGAGATGCAGGGAATTTCAATTTACCGGAGTCACACTCAACTCCCAGGGGGGAAACAGAAGATGGAATTCCTGAAGATTATAAGACTCATGATGTAAACCCGGTTGCCATGTCAACAACAGAGGATGCCCAAGACTGTATGAGTTGAGTTCAGAGATTCAGAGGCAGACAATTACCAGCGGACACTTGATGCAATGCCAAACTCGCTATCTTTTTAGTTAACAAGACAATAGTCAGACTTGTGTACCTAATCTATTGCGTATAAAAGTAATTTACACAACGGTCACTTTATTTACTCTATGCAAATATCACTGGTATTTTCTCAGGGAAACTCAGTATAGTATATATTGTATTAATATGCATTTTTCATGATAACTGTAGGCCTAGGTATTACTTGTCTTAAGTCTGTCACGGAGTATGAAGCATTAGAATAATAGTAGGCAGTCAATATGAGCTGTATTTATGCTTAAACAATGTATTACCTTCATGACTTCCTGGACACTTCCTAATTATTCAAGTAAAAGGTGATTTCCTGTGCCTATGGAACGTTGTGGTGTGTGACTCGTATAAAGGCAACAGCAAGATTATTCGGGAAAGGATTTACTTGAAAGATATCTTGAAGTGTATGTTTTTCACCACATGAGGGCAGTATGGGAATATGAAAGTTGAGCATTACCTACCAACCGCAGTATTCACTAACGCAATAATAAAAACATACCTGAAGTAAACACTATTTCCTTTCCTAAACACTATGAAAGAAATAGACAATTATTTAGAAACAATATATATTTGTTGCTCATTTCACATTAAAGTATTATTCAAATGACAACATAGCTCATGAAGTTGTGCTCCAAGTCCTTTTCAATTGATCATTCAATCACAGTCGATAGAATGTTAATATGTTAACTCGTACACAAATAATGTTGTTGACTCGTCCTATACTCGTATTTGTGGCCAAATAATACATTGGAGAAAAAAAACACAGAAAAGCCCACCTCCCGAGGAGCTGGCAAGTAGGCTGTCTACAACCACACCGTTCTGCTGTTGGGGTACAACCACACCATTCCAACACAGAAAAGCCCACCTCCTGAGGAGCTGGCAAGTAGGCTGTCTACTTACATTAATATTTTAATGACCCGTATACAACCACACCATTCCAACACAGAAAAGCCCACCTCCTGAGGAGCTGGCAAGTAGGCTGTCTACTTACATTAATATTTTAATGACCCGTATACAACCACACCTTTCCAACACAGAAAAGCCCACCTCCTGAGGAGCTGGCAAGTAGGCTTTCTACTCGCATTAATATTTTTAATGACACATATACAACCACACCATTCTGCTGTTGGGGTACAACCACACCGTTCTGCTGTTGGGGTACAACCACACCGTTCTGCTGTTGGGGTACAACCACACCGTTCTGCTGTTGGGGTACAACCACACCATTCTGCTGTTGGGGTACAACCACACCATTCTGCTGTTGGGGTACAACCACACCATTCCAACACAGAAAAGCTGCTTTTTAACACACTTGATACCCATTTTTGGAAGGAACACTATTTCAGTAATATTGTAATTAAGTATAGGTCACATTTCATATACATCTGGAAACAGTGGACAGAGACTTTAAACAGAATGTGTGTGTGTTGTGCACCATGTCTAAGTGGGTGTGTGTATTCCTCTCCTTGTCTCGGTGGGTGTGTGTATTCCTCTCCTTGTCTCAGTGGGTGTGTGTATTCCTCTCCCTGTCTCGGTGGGTGTGTGTATTCCTTTCCTTGTCTCAGTGGGTGTGTGTATTCCTCTCCCTGTCTCAGTGGGTGTGTGTATTCCTCTCCTTGTCTCAGTGGGTGTGTGTATTCCTCTCCTTGTCTCAGTGGGTGTGTGTATTCCTCTCCTTGTCTCGGCGGGTGTGTGTATTCCTCTCCTTGTCTCAGTGGGTGTGTGTATTCCTCTCCTTGTCTCAGTGGGTGTGTGTATTCCTCTCCTTGTCTCGGTGGGTGTGTGTATTCCTCTCCTTGTCTCGGTGGGTGTGTGTATTCCTCTCCTTGTCTCGGTGGGTGTGTGTATTCCTCTCCTTGTCTCGGTGGGTGTGTGTATTCCTCTCCCTGTCTCGGTGGGTGTGTGTATTCCTCTCCTTGTCTCGGTGGGTGTGTGTATTCCTCTCCTTGTCTCAGTGGGTGTGTGTGTTCCTCTCCTTGTCTCAGTGGGTGTGTGTATTCCTCTCCTTGTCTCGGTGGGTGTGTGTATTCCTCTCCTTGTCTCGGTGGGTGTGTTTATTCCTCTCCTTGTCTCGGTGGGTGTGTGTATTCCTCTCCCTGTCTCGGTGGGTGTGTGTATTCCTCTCCTTGTCTCGGTGGGTGTGTGTATTCCTCTCCCTGTCTCGGTGGGTGTGTGTATTCCTCTCCTTGTCTCGGTGGGTGTGTGTATTCCTCTCCTTGTCTCGGTGGGTGTGTGTATTCCTCTCCTTGTCTCGGTGGGTGTGTATATTCCTCTCCTTGTCTCAGTGGGTGTGTGTATTCCTCTCCTTGTCTCAGTGGGTGTGTGTATTCCTCTCCTTGTCTCAGTGGGTGTGTGTATTCCTCTCCTTGTCTCAGTGGGTGTGTGTATTCCTCTCCTTGTCTCAGTGTGTGTGTGTATTCCTCTCCTTGTCTCAGTGGGTGTGTGTATTCCTCTCCCTGTCTCAGTGGGTGTGTGTATTCCTCTCCTTGTCTCAGAGTGTGGCCAGGCTCTGCAGTCTCCTCTCTGTGAAGAAGCGGTGTGTCTGGTGTGTGTTGCCCTGCTGGGCGGAGGTCTTGAAGTAGGAGAGCATGGAGGTGTTGTTCTGACGGGCTGCGGCCTTCTCACCATCCTCCTCATCATCATCCCTGATTACACACAAATACTTATGTGAACTTGTTCTACTGAATGTAGACAAACACAGCTTTCACATTACGCCTCTTCCCTTTTCACAAAGCTGAAACACTTGTATAGTACTAAAATACATTAGTAGAATATAGGGTAAACACTGAGCACTTTTCACCATCTACCACTCCCTTCTCTGGCCCCTCTCCAAGCCCTTCTTCACCTGTACCCCCTCTCTCAACGCAGACCCTCACCCCAGTCCCCCTAGCCCATCTCTCCTCACCAGTGTACGGTGACAGCCCTGCTGTCCAGCAGGGTCTGTGTGGTGCTCCAGCTGAACCTGACAAACTGAGGGTAGCCAAACACCGGGTCAAGCTCCTTCAACAGCCACGCCTTCGTCTTCGGGTCTGGAGGACACACAACAACAAGAAAAAGGTCCATTCTACTTTATTTTAAACAAATTATACCATTACAGCACTAAAACACTACTGTATTTCTACAAACTTCTATTTAACACAAAAGATGGGTCTCCATCCTTTACCAGCCATGACTTTTAAAACTGCAGAATAATACAACATTTAAACGATGGTCTCTGCACTTCTAGTGTTAAAACACATTCTACCATTAAAGGACAAAAAAATGCATCAAATTTGACTAAACTGGGATTCAATACAAGATGCTGAACTTCATACATCGTTCCAGTGTTGCCAAGCCATTAAAAAGTGTGTGTGATGGGTGAAGATTTTCCCTAAAGCGTTTCCCTACTGACCGCTGGGATAGCCAGAGCCATAGTCTGCATCCACCTCTCCTAGGTCTTCTGGAAAGTTCCAGTCTTTTACTGAATGGTCCCTGGCCACCTGAGGGAGCAGCAGAGATCATTTAGGGCAGTGATCCTCCTTCTTGGTCCCAGGTCTGTTTGTGCGCCTGTGAACTTAATCGCTGTCAAGGTTTGACAAGAAGTTGGCATGATAGCACAAACAAACTGGCACTCAGGCTACCTCAAGCCTGCTCCTGAAGAGGACTGCTAATCTGGGACAAAACCCTTCACTCCAGTAACTTTCAGATCCCTGGTCTCGAGGTACAGGAGACAAAGAGAGGAAACTATTAAAAACAAAGGAAGAGTTTGGCATTAGTGTGACATCTAACCTTGGCACAGATACTGGCAGCACTGACTATGGGGAAGAGGGAGTCAGCTTTGGGTCGTACGGTCACTTCCACCCCGGGGAACCGCTGGGACAGCTTCTCCTGGTACTTCTCTGCAGGACCCACCGTGTCCACAAACACCTGTCACACACAGGGAGGGAGGACAAGGGAGGGAGGACAAGGGACAGGGAGGGAGGACAAGGGACAGGGAGGGAGGACAAGGGACAGGCTAGTAATAATAGGTTGGTCAAATGAATCAAATGGCATTTCATTTGTCACGTGCTTCGTAAACAACAGTGAAACGCTTAGTTACGGGTCCTTTTCCAACCATGCAGTTAAAGATACAAAATAAAATAACAAAAACAGAAAGTGACAGAAGGAAGGAATAAATACACAGTAAATAACGAGTAAAAAGAACATGTCTATATAGCTGGAAGGGTAGTGACTACGGTAGAGAGAAAGGGAGAACGTGAGGGAGGGAGGCATAAAAAGGAATATAGAGAGACAAAGCAAGAGAAAAGAGGAGGGCAGAAAGAACATCTAGAGGGTTTGTTATGTTGTATGAAGGATATTGTGTTTGTATGTATCGTTTAAAATAACCAAGATGCTTTGTACCGTACCTCTTTGAGCTGTACTCCACTGTCCAGGGCGAACTGTACCAGGCCAATGGCTGCGTCATGAGAGAGAGCATTCAGGTTGTATTTTGACCTGTGGAAGAGCAGAACGGTTAGAATCATCTGTGTGTGTGTTCGGTTGTTCGCTCTCTGTGTCTCTTTCTGTGTGTGTGTGTGTGTGTGTGTGTGTGTGTGTGTCTAGTACAGTATGTGTTTAAATACCTCTGCAGCATGCTGGTAGAGATAGTGTTGGGTGAGAGAATCTGAAGAGCCCAGCCTACAAAGCTCTTGGCCTCGTCCAGCTTGCGGAATAGATCCTCTCTCTGGGCCTCTGTCAATGTCTTCGAGTCTAGAAAAGGAGACACAGTAACTCATCACTACACAACAAACAGATGCATGAATCAACTTTGTTGATCCTCAAAAGGTTTGTCACTAGAGACACAGACATGTACAATACAGTCACACAGGCATCCTTCACGACACATATATGAATTAATTATTTAACAGATTCCTCTTGAAGGTTATTGCATATCATGAACTTACCTGCCACTTTTAAGTCCTTCAGAGCTTCCTTTTTGGCGACGGGACAGAAACATATTCCGTAGACCATGGGTCCTGGTAGAGCGAATGCACGATATTAAGCAGCATCGAATGATGACCAAGCAACTAGATAACAGACATTCCGTGACTTACTAAGTGATCCATGACGTTTGAAAAGGAGGCCCACTCACCCAGTACAGGCCCCCTGCCGGCTTCATCGATACCCAAACAGCAGTCTTCTGTCTTGCAGACGTCGGGTATTGCTGAAGCCAGGCGACAGCTCACCGAGTTGTCTGCTTCAAACTCACCGAGATCCATGGTGACCTTCCACTGTCTGTTTCTGTAAGTCTGTAATCAACTGTAAACAACCAGAGCTGTAAACAACTGTACAGAGAAAGTACACTGTAAACAACAAGTGATCTGTAAACAACTGTAAAGGATAAGTAGCTTAAACAACTGTAACTAACATTTCAAGGGTCTTGGTGAGTAGCCATGTTGACATTTTGAAACGTGAAATAGCAATCAAATTGTAAGCAAGCAATTACAAGATATAGCCAGCTAGAAATAACAGTAGAATAGTGATGGGTGGGGTTGACTCATAATGCGCCGTCCCCACGGTTACATCCGCAGGGAGGGGCAGGTTTAGGGTCATTAAATATGGTGTGGATAAAGGGAGCATGGGTGGACACAGCTTTCTATTTCCTTACAACTGGTAAAACTGGTATCATTTGGAAATGTTGCATAGAAAATAGTTTTTTGTTCGTTATAAAATTCTCTCACTGGTCCCTAAACGTATTTCCTCTGTGAAAGAAGCAAAAATAACAAAGAAAACTTTACTGATGTCAACTGGATTGAAGCATTCATCCTATCTATATGATTCTGGTGACACTGGTGAGCAAAGGTTTACTTCTAGGGAAACATATAATGACAGAAGAGAAGCTGCATGTGTCTATTTATAGACAAGCTGACTAACAAATAGCCCACCAAAATGCCAGAAATTATAAGCACAAACAGGCTTCAAAAAATATCTTGCACCCCCTGACAAAAAATAAGAATTCTGCTGTCTCTGACTGTAGCCTAGACCGCATTTTCTATATTAGCGGGTTAGGGTCGGATGCGGGCCTCAGATTTCCACTTTATCACATATAGTCAAGCAGTTGTGGATGGCTTATTGGTCATTCCGGGCGGGTGTGGGTGAACAAACAGCTGACCCGTGAACCATTCACAGTAGAACTAACACGTGCATGTATCGGTAGTAGTGCAAATCCCATGCATGTACGTGGACTTAAGCTAGTCTGTGGCAGTACGCAAAGCATTTTGGAGGAATGACAACCGTGACCCAGCACTCTAACATCTTTACTTTGGTGAGTTACGGAAGTATATTTAAGCTAGTCACTAAAATAAGTCAGGCTGATAGTGAGAGTGCAGCAGAACGACGGCCTGGGCCAGAGCTAGCTCTCAAACTCAGAGGTTAGCTTCGCCCACGACTGGCCCATGTCAACTATACTCAACAAAAACATAAACGCAACATTTCAAGTGTTGGTCCCATGTTTCATGAGCTGAAATGAAAGATCCCAGTAATGTTCCATACGCACAAAAAGCTTATTTCTCTGTTTACATCCCTGTTCGTGAGCATTTCTCCTCTGCCAAGATAATCCATCCAGCTGACAGGTGTGCAATATCAAGAATCTGATTAAACAGCATGATCATTGCACAGGTGCGCCTTGTCCTGGGGACAATAAAAGACCACTCTAAAATGTGCAGTTTTGTCACACAACACAATGCCATAGATGTCTCAAGTTTTGAGGGAGTGTGCAGCTGGCATGCTGACTGCAGGAATGTCCACCAGAGCTGTTTCCAGACACTTTAATGTTAATTTCTCTACCATCCTCATTTCAGAGAATTTGGCAGTACATCCAACCGGCCTCACTACCGCAGACCACGTGTATGGCGTTGTGTGGGCGAGGGATTTTCTGACGTCAACGTTGTGAAAAAGAGTTCCCCATGGTGGGGTTATGGTACAGACAGACATAAGATGTGGACAACAAACACAATTGCATTTTATTGATGGCAATTTGAATGCACACAGATACCGTGACGAGGTCCTGAGGCCCATTGTCGTGTCATTCATCAGCCACCATCACCTCATGTTTCAGCATGATAATGCACGGCCCCATGTCACAAGGACCTGTACACAATTACTGGAAGCTGAAATTGTACCAGTTCTTCCATGGTCTGTATAGTCACCAGACATGTCACCCATTGAGCCCGTTTGGGATGACCTGGATGATGTATGACAGTGTGTTCCAGTTCCCGCCAAAATCCAGCAACTTCCTGGCACAACATTCCACAGGCCACAATCAACAGCTGGTTCAACTCTATGCAAAGGAGATGTGTCACGCATGAGGCAAATGGTCACACCAGATACTGACTGGTTTTCTGGTCCACGCCCCTACCTCTTTTGTTAAGGTATCTGTACAGATGTATATCTGTATTCCCAGTCATGTGAAATCCATAGATTAGAGCCTAATACATTTATTTCAATTGACTGATTTCCTTTTATGAACTGTACTTAAGTAAAATCTTAGAAATTCTTGCATGTTGCGTTTATATTTTTTGTTCAGTATACAACCCCCACGCTGTGTTTTAACGTTTAGAAACGTCAATCAGCGCGTGCTGATACAGCTTTCGAAATATATGGCCCTTATTAGGGTGTCCAATCAAAAACGCATCATTTCACCTCTAAGAAAACCAATGGTCCAAACATCATGTCTCTATCATAATTCATTCAAAAGTTATTGGAGTTTTTACCCTTTAGGAGGGACAAAATTAGGGTGAATAATTCAATGGAGGCATGAGATAAAAAGTGGCAAAGAATCTGGAAATCGCTAGGCTGGATGCTGTGCGAGAATTAAGGCTAACTAACAGGCTCGCCGTTGAACTAGTCATCCTTCTTCTCACATCCGGGGGCATAAAACAATACAGAGGTAAGATAGATATCGTTTTTAAGACAACACGCATTATTTTTTATATTTTAGTAAACGCTTTTCATATTAATGCGAAATTCAATGTTTCTAAGATTTTTCACAAAAACAAGCGTATCTCTGAAATGTCAACGGAACACCCGCAAGCTTTCTATTTTTAAAGCCTTTGACATTTAATTCCGCTCGTGTCATGTTAATTTAGCTTTTTGTGACCAGTGGAAACAACTTTGCAGAATTCCACAACAACATGTAAATCCTCTAAAACCGCTGCGAGAAAGCTGCACGCTCTAACAGAGCTCGGTGCTTATTACCGGATCTATTAGGTTACGAAATCGGACTTTTTGGATATAATATTAATGGTATGGTAAAGAAAGACTCCACTGGACGATTCAGAACACGAATAATCATGTGTCTTGGTAAAAGGTATTTTATACCATAAATAAGTGACATTTCATCACCAAACCTCGTGGGTGGACAGACATCCTACCCGTATTTTTCATCAGCAATAAAGAATCTTTCAAATAAAAAAATATACACTTACTGTAGCAGTTTTGCACAGATCTATACAACTATGGGTGCCTCCATCCAAAGAAACTACACTCCCCGAGTTACGGTTACACATAGGGGTTCCGAGCATGCTAGATAGCGAATTAGTACAGGTGGTCGCCTCTGTCTTCCATAAATGTCCCATAAACAAGCGCTGTAACATGGAGATGTGGCATTGTGGGAACATTAACCCTATAAAAAAGTAGTATCAATTCAACCTTTCGTTTTTTGAAAATTATTTATCGCTGGTAAGAAAGATAAAGTCCTTGTGATTCCAAAACCGTACCTCAAGCGATGCATGTTAATGTTCAGACCAAGCATCGTGGCTCTTAAAACTACAATATGTAACTTTTTAGGCGACCAGACCAAATTCACAGAAATGTGAGTTAGAGATGTCCCTCATTGAAAGTTAGAACAGATCTGTCGCTTACTAGACTATGTGCGCTATTTCTATGCTTCCCGTTCTTAAGTTTCGTTTATGCATCGTACTTTTGGTTTTGTACACCTGCTTCAAAACAGTTGAAAATACATTATTTTTGGTTATGGAAAATATATTTTACAGCAGTTTAGAAGGTACATTGATCCTCTACACTATACTTGCTTGTGTTGTCACACACAAGCAATGCAAACCATTCATTTTAGCAACGATGAAATGGCAGAGCGATAGTGCACCTTTTAAAGCATCATTATTTAACTTTTTGGGTGACCCAGATTCACATAGAAATATAAGTTATAGATCTGTCACTTTCATTAAAGCAAGTCAAATTAGCCGTAGACCTGCGTTATGTGCTCGATGTCTATGCTTCCCGTGCTTTGAGTTTCGTTTTTTTACTTTCGGTTTTGTGCACCAGCGTCAAACACCTGGAAAAAACTATATTTTTGTTTATTGAATATATACTTCACCCCATACAGAAGACGCCTTCGTCAAATGACTTGTGTACTAGTAATGGAACTGAGAGTCGTGATCTAGGGCTAACTGTCTAGCTAAGCAGTTTGTTTAATGCATATTAGAAACATTTTAGTTTCTTACTTGCGTTTAGTTGAATAATGTGCGCCGTTTAGCAAGTGAAAAGGAAAGATAAGCCCATACAATCCCCACTCACCCCGTGTGTTGTTGATGTTCTTGTCTGGTGGTCAGTCAATTTTGGCGCGGAATCGCTGACGTGAGCCTCATGCGGGGCTTCGTGGGATTTGTAGTCCCATCCACTGTATCCCTGGGTTGTATGCCTATTCTTTTAGTGCAGTACCCCTACACTCGGAGGATGGCAGCAACAGTCTTCCATTTTACTGGTCTAACTCAAGGGCTTGCATGTTAATTAAGCATTTTCCTATTTGTGCATGTGACAAATAAAACCTGAAACTTGAACATGAGTGACAACAACAATGTCACTCTGTTGAAGGAGATGCTTAGTGTGTGTTCGCACACACAAAAAAAATCCCATTGTAGGTACGTACACATGACCGAATCACTTAGGTCGGTATTCAAGCGAATGTTAACATGGTACAACAACAAAAAACACAGCCTTTCCTAAGTGGTCCCTTTCCTTCCTCCTCCCCCGCCTCCCCCTCCCTCTTGATGGCCTCGCTGTTGGGATTACGCGGTGGCATCTAGATTTAATGTAGCCTAATTTACCTGCAGTCCAGATATGTTAGTGGTTATAACCATGTCACAGGATGTCATCTCTGAAAGAACACACTTCTCCTCAAGTCTCTTTTCATGTTTTCTCTCTTCTCACTCTGATAGTGCAACATGTCAAACTATTAACCCTTTCCTAATTACACCAACCACCATGATGAGTGATATCATTTATTAACCTACATTAATTTGTTGTTCCCACTTGAACGTTCCAATTTCATCCAACGGAACGACAAGTCCCCCTCAATGGGTGCTAATTAGTTAGCAGTGGTTAGCACACGGCTAGCAGCCTAGTTGTGTGTGTGTGTGTGTGTGTGTGTGTGTGTGTGTGTGAGAGCGGTGGTAACCATGAGGATATACTCATGGAGCATTAGCGTCGTTAGTCATGTTGACCTCTGATCCTCCTAGATTGTGTGTGTGTGTGTGGTCTTTATGGTCCTCTCTGATAATGGTTTGTAGACCAATCACCCTCTTAGACAAACCAGAGGGGTTGTTTTCCTTCTGTGTGTCTCTCTTTTTTTTGTGCTGTCTCTGTCTCATTCACCTCCCTCTCTCTCTCTGCCTCTCTCTCTCTCTGCCTCTACCTCTACCTCGCTCCCCACTCTTCTCTTCCCCCTGTTATCTCTCTAGTTCCCCCCACTCCATCCCTTTGTAATTGACCACTGTGTGTATGGAACTAAGAAGGAGGGCTGGAGGGGATGACACCGCTACTAAGTGGACTGTCTTCCCTCCCCCCAACCTCCTCTCCCCCTCTCGAGGGTCAGGTGCACTCACTCTCTAGTGGACCCTCTCCCCCCTCCGTTTTTGAGCTGTAGTGAAAATCAAGACTGTTCTCAGGGCAGGTCTGCCGGTTTTGATTAGCAGAAGTGACTTTTTATAGCAGGTTAGGATAATTAACGTGGCAGGTTACGACAATTAACGTGGACGGTTAAGATAATTAGGTTAAGGTTAGGGAAAGGGTTAGCTTAAATGCTACAATTGAACATACAACCAGGCCTGCCCTGAGAACAGTCTTGGTTTCCACTAATGCGATGCTGCTCTTTTTGATGGCCTCGCTGTCGGGTTCCTGTAATGTAGACGAGCACCTGCTGAGGTGATGTCGTAATCCCAGGCGACGTGCGGGGGGAAATGACTTCGCTACTCAGCAAGGGAGGTAAAACAACAAGCTAATGGGCAGTAGCACACCTCATCAGGTCGCTGAGTGTCTCAGTCTATGTGGCACAGACGTACGCACGCGGAGACACACGCTCAAACGTATACCCTCATGCTCACATACACACACACTACATCTTCGTCAGTGTGTAAATAGTGCACGGTCATCATTTTATTTACATACCAAGGACATCTCTTTCACCTCTCTTCCATCTTACCAAGTTCAGACATCTCTTTCTTCTCTCTTCCACCTTACCAAGTTCAGACATCTCTTTCTTCTCTCTTCCACCTTACCAAGTTCAGACATCTCTTTCTTCTCTCTTCCACCTTACCAAGTTCAGACATCTCTTTCTCCTCTCTTCCACCTTACCAAGGGCAGACATCTCTTTCTCCTCTCTTCCACCTTACCAAGGGCAGACATCTCTTTCTCCTCTCTTCCACCTTACCAAGGGCAGACATCTCTTTCTCCTCTCTTCCACCTTACGTGAGGGAGTGCCTACGGTACATGCTGTACATTAGTGTGTGTGTTTGTGTGTCACAGAAGATTGGTGGCTCCTTAATTGGGGAGGACGGGCTCGTGGTAATGGCTGGAGCGTAATAGAGTGGAATGGTTTCAAATACATCAAACACATATGGCTTGATGCCATTCCATTTGCTCCATTCCAACCATTATTATGAGCTGTCCTCCCCTCAGCAGCCTACACTGGTGTGTGTGTCTGTGTGTAGTGCATTAAGTTGTACTGCTGCTATTGTGTCAGGCGATTATTAAGTAGAACCAAGTAGCACATGGACAGAATACAAAAAACACACTTTTCCCTTGATTGTCATTTAGCTCTTACAGAGGCAATCCTTAGGCAAGTCATTACATTTATATGTTAGTCCTTTAGCAGATGCTCTTATCCAGAACTACTGACAATCAGTGCATTCGACTATAGGTAGTATAACCACAATCATTGCAAGTAAAACTTTCTGCAAGATAGCTACCATCTGCAAAATCAGTGCTCACGTGTCAGTGCTGCTGGCTAGTGGGTACAAAAGGTGAGAGAAAGCAATTCCTGGGTGGAAACACTGTGCTCTTTTCCTGGAATTATCAGAGAAAAATTACCCACCATGCACCACACTGCGGAACAGAACAGATTTCACAAAGTTTAACTGGATTAAAGTCTTTATCCATAAATGAGTGAAATTTGGAACGACATGTGTAGATTGGTATCATTAACCTTTTTACTCCCATTAAAGTAACAGGGATGTTTCCTGCTGGTGAAAATACAGTAAGATACCCCTGCAATTCAACTCCAGATTGTTGATTTAATTCCTTCTCCCTTTAAACCTTAATAAAAAGACGGAGTGGCCTGTGGGTGTATATGGGTCTTAAACCAAACTTCTTAGTCTTAGCCAAACAAAAACACAGAAGAAGCCATTTAAACAGGGAGACCAAATCTGTCTGAACAGCAGTGGAAAACGTAAGGCTGAGCCAAGCTAGCCTAAACCAAACGGAATGCTGTGTTCACCATTATGAGAACACCATTCACGTTGGTTTAACCAGGCTAAAGCCAATCCTCAGAGAGGAGGGAGACATTTAAGAGTGAGCCAAATCTTATGTGTGATGAGCATGCAGGACCAAGCAAAATGTCAATCAAGACCAGTTAATCATCTCTGAAACCTTATTATATAGTTGAGGCATATGAGACACACAACAACAGCAGGAGTGAACCAAACCAACACAAGCCACAGAGAGTGGAAGACATTTAATAGGGGGCCAAATCGAATAAGGGCTGCTGTGTGAAAAATGTCATTTGTCAGCCGGTGAGTATTTCATTACCCTGGGCTGGGTTATCAGCTCTGTGAATCACTGATGTGAATCAGTCACTCAGAGAGAAGCAATCACATTGATACATATTTAGAATGGTGTGTGTGGGGGGGGGTCGGCAGGTGTGTATGGGGGGGTATGTGTGTGTGTGTGTGCATTGTATGTGTGAGTGTGTGTCTGTGTTTTAGGCAGTCACACACCGAGGTAGTCATAATGATAGGCAGAAGACTGGGAGGGGGTGGATGGAAGTGAGCTTTGAAAGTATGATTCTTTTTTTATTGTTGAAACAAATCCAGAACATGAAATAGCTTTTGTTTCATATAATTAGGCAGCTGCACTCAGATAATCCTTATGATGGAGATATAAAAGCAGAAAGAAGGGATGATGAGGGAAAGAAAGAAGGGATGATGAGGAAAAGAAAGAAGGGATGACGAGGAAAAGAAAGGGGGATGATGAGGGAAGGGAGGATGAAGAGGGAAGGGAGGATGATGAGGGAAAGAATGAATGATGAGGGGAAAAAAGTGGGATGATGAGGGGAAAAAAGGAGGATGATAATGGAAAGAAAGGGGGATGATGAGGGAAAGAAAGGGAGGATGATGAGGGAAAGAAAGGGAGGATGATGAGGGAAAGAAGGGATGATGAGGGGAAAAAAGGAGGATGATAATGGAAAGAAAGGGGGATGATGAGGGAAAGAAAGAAGGGATGATGAGGGAAAGAAAGGGGGATGATGAGGGAAAGAAAGGGAGGATGATGAAGGAAAGAAAGGGAGGATGATGAGGGAAAGAAGGGATGATGAGGGGAAAAAAGGGGGATGATGAGGGGGAAAAAAGGAGGATGATAATGGAAAGAAAGGGGGATGATGAGGGAAAGAAAGAAGGGATGATGAGGGACAGAATGGGGGATGATGAGGGAAAGAAAGAAGGGATGATGAGGGAAAGAACGGGGGATGATGAAGGAAAGAAAGGTGGATGATGGCTGTTGGAAACGAGATGACTGGTAGTCAGCTCTGAAATGATTATGTTTTAGTTGTCGAAATAAAACCAGAACAGTGAAATTGTTTCATGTAACTACAGTCAGACACAAAACCAATTGTAATGATAGGGAGAGACATGTTTAAAAAGGGCTGGATGGTGGATAGGAACCAGACCATGATTACTTACTGTGTGTTTTTATCTCTTTGGAAATCTAGATACAATAATTAGGAGATGATATGATTGCGACAAACAAAAGTATGGCTTGAGCGCAATTTGTTGTAAAAAGAAAACGTTTGAGGCTTTCAAAGACTAATTGTGTATCTGTCTACTTTAGATCATGTAGGCCTATATGTCAACTATCCCCATGTCTGTTGATGCCAATATTCAATTCTGAAAACAACTTCACAATATCCTGTGAGATACTATAGGGCACTGTTACATTCCCATTGTGTCCACTGCTCACAAGGTTGACTCGGAAACAGATACAAGATGACACCAGTTGAAGAATGTTTAGACATACACTGAGTATACACAACATTGAGAACACCTGCTCTTTCCATGACAGACTGACCAGATGAGTCCAGGTGAAAGCTGTGATCTCTTGTTGATGTCACTTCTTAAATCCACTTCAAGTCATTGTAGATGAAGGGGAGGAGACGGACTAAAGACACATTTTTAAACCTTGAGACAATTGAGACATGGATTGTGTATGTGTGCCATTCAGAGGGTGAATGGGCAAGACAAAAGATTTAAGTGCGTTTGAACGGGGTATGGTAGTAGGTGCCAGGCACACCGGTTTGAGTGTGTCAAGAACTGCAACGGTGCTGGGGTTTTCACACTCAACAGTTTCCAGTGTGTATCAAGAATTCCCACCACCCAAAGGACATCCAGCCAACTTTGGGAAGCATTGGAGTCAACATGGACCAGCATCCCTGTGGAACGCTCTCAACACCTTGTAGAGTCGAATTGAGGCTGTTCTCAGGGCTAAAGGGGGAGGGGGCTGCAACTGAATATTAAGGAAGGTGTTCCTAATGTTTAGTATACTCAGTGTATATTGCAGATAAGGTCATTCACAACCTTCAGCTTGGCTTTGAATCAATTCAAGAATTGATCACCGATCTTAAATTAGTGCTAAATATTGATATACTATGTTTATATACTATGATATAATAGTATATGTTTTTATGCTAAATACCTGCCTATCTGTACCTTGAGTAGAGCCCAAATTGAGCTGGTCCCCCATTATAAGTATCTAGGTATTTGGAATGATGAGAAGCTGTCCATTAAAACACACATTGATAAGCTGACTACACAGTGGTGAGTAAAGATTGGTTTCTTGTCTGGAAATAAGTCCTGTCTCACTTTTGAAAATAGGAGGAAGCAACACTCCTCCTAGTAATTGACTATGGCGACTCAATCTACATGCAGCCTCTGTGTTAAAACCTCTAGATTCAGTCTAGCACTCAGCCTCTGTGTTAAAACCTCTAGATTCAGTCTAGCACTCAGCCTCTGTGTTAAAACCTCTAGATTCAGTCTAGCACTCAGCCTCTGTGTTAAAACCTCTAGATTCAGTCTAGCACTCAGCCTCTGTGTTAAAACCTCTAGATTCAGTCTAGCACTAAGCCTCTGTGTTAAAACCTCTAGATTCAGTCTAGCACTCAGCCTCCGTGTTAAAACCTCTAGATTCAGTCTAGCACTCAGCCTCTGTGTTAAAACCTCTAGATTCAGTCTAGCACTCAGCCTCTGTGTTAAAACCTCTAGATTCAGTCTAGCACTCAGCCTCCGTGTTAAAACCTCTAGATTCAGTCTAGCACTCAGCCTCCGTGTTAAAACCTCTAGATTCAGTCTAGCACTCAGCCTTGCGTTTTATCACTGGTGATAATGTCTGTACGCATTACTGTCTCTTAAATAGTTCTGTTGGCTGGGAGTCTCAGACGACCAGAAGGGCCCCAACATTTGCTGTTATCGTATATAAAGCACTTCTCCGGAAACTCCCATACTACCTCACCTCACTTCTAAAATGGGAAATCTAGTAACTATTAGACTCTCTAGACTGGATGGTTCTAGAGGTTCTGCGGGTCTCCTCTGAGTTAGGGAAACACTGCTTTCAGTTACTTTGTCCCTCAGGTCTGGAATTACCTACAGGTCTCTCTAAAAACTTGATTATTTGTTGCTTACATTGCTTGAACTGTTGTTCTCAGGGCATCATTGGAAATGAGTCCCTGGTCTCAATGGGTTCCCCTGGTTAAATAAAGTTAATAAAACACTTAGAAGTCACACAGACCTCAGCTATTGTCTATTTATTGTACTCTGTAGAGATCTTTCACAGAAGGCGTGTGTAGGCTGTATGGCCAAGGTTAGCAGTACTAACACAGTACTTGACACCTTACACTTGGGGATGTCTTAATAAGTTGTCAGTATTGAGGGATTCCAGGGACGTGAAACAGATGGAAAACTATATATTGTGTAAATCCAAAATGACATGTGATGTGTGTTGCCACTTGGCATCCTTGTTAGGGTTTCCAGACCAACACTGTGCTGCCTGCCCTGCCTTTCACACGGATTCCCAAAGAAAGCAATGGCATACAGTACAAAACCATAGTAACCGTGTCTATTCTGTATCAAATCTAAAATCTCTCCAATGCTGGACTTTCAGAAATGCATACGTACCCCACCAGACACACCACTATGGGTTTCTTCACAGTACCCAAACCAAAAACACATTTAATGTGTTGCTCAGTTGTGTTGCGCAGCGGTCTAAGGCACTGCATCTCAGTGCAAGAGGCGCCACTACAGTCCCTGGTTCGAATCCAGGCTGTATCACATCCGGCCGTGATTGGGAGTCCCATAGGGCGGCGCACAATTTTCCCAGCGTCGTCCAGGTTTGGCCGTCATTGTAAATCAGAATTTGTTCTTAACTGACATGCCTAGTTAAATAAAGGTTAACAAGTTTAACTTAAAAAATAACAACGCACAATGTATCCTCTTCTATTTCTAAAGATCTAATTAAACTACTGTATATAAGAATATGTAAATACCGTATGAATAGTGTGTAAATAGCATTTTTGCTGTCTCTTGGTGTCTATATACTGTGGATGAGGATGAGGAGAGGCAGGATGAGTGTTTTTATTTCTATTATTTGGGGAATTTAATGCATTTGTATTGTACGTGGACCCCAGGAAGAGTAGCTGCTGCATGCTAATGGGGATCCTAATAAACCCATCACAACTTTTTAGATACACTATTATCTGTGTGGCCTGTAGGTAGTCGGTTTAGGGGGTTTCCAGTCAACCCAGGAGTACGCTGCTGTGTTGCCTTCCCTGACTTCCCATATTGATTTAATCAGATAGAAACAAGTCGCCTATAGCCATAAAAACCTAGAACCCCCTAGAAATCACATATAGCTGTGTCTTTGTTGTAGAAAATCCCCAGCCTCTTTCACACTATATGCCTTGGAATAGGAGTTTCTAGTCAGATCGGGAGTCTGCTGTGCTACCTTGCCTTCTCATCCTTGACACATTGATTTGCCTATATTACAGTGCCTTGCGAAAGTATTCGGCCCCCTTGAACTTTGCGACCTTTTGCCACATTTCAGGCTTCAAACATAAAGATATAAAACTGTATTTTTTTGTGAAGAATCAACAACAAGTGGGACACAATCATGAAGTGGAACGACATTTATTGGATATTTCAAACTTTTTTAACAAATCAAAAACTGAACAATTGGGCGTGCAAAATTATTCAGCCCCTTTACTTTCAGTGCAGCAAACTCTCTCCAGAAGTTCAGTGAGGATCTCTGAATGATCCAATGTTGACCTAAATGACTAATGATGATAAATACAATCCACCTGTGTGTAATCAAGTCGCCGTATAAATGCACCTGCAATGTGATAGTCTCAGAGGTCCGTTAAAAGCGCAGAGAGCATCATGAAGAACAAGGAACACACCAGGCAGGTCCGAGATACTGTTGTGAAGAAGTTTAAAGCCGGATTTGGATACAAAAAGATTTCCCAAGCTTTAAACATCCAAAGGAGCACTGTGCAAGCGAAAATATTGAAATAGAAGGAGTATCAGACCACTGCAAATCTACCAAGACCTGGCCGTCCCTCTAAACTTTCAGCTCATACAAGGAGAAGACTGATCAGAGATGCAGCCAAGAGGCCCATGATCACTCTGGATGAACTGCAGAGATCTACAGCTGAGGTGGGAGACTCTGTCCATAGGACAACAATCAGTCGTATATTGCACAAATCTGGCCTTTATGGAAGAGTGGCAAGAAAGCCATTTCTTAAAGATATCCATAAAAAGTGTTGTTTAAAGTTTGCCACAAGCCACCTGGGAGACACACCAAACATGTGGAAGAAGGTGCTCTGGTCAGATGAAACCAAAATTGAACTTTTTGGAAACAATGCAAAACGTTATGTTTGGCGTAAAAGCAACACAGCTCATCACCCTGAACACACCATCCCCACTGTCAAACATGGTGGTGGCAGCATCATGGTTTGGGCCTGCTTTTCTTCAGCAAGGACAGGGAAGATGGTTAAAATTGATGGGAAGATGGATGGAGCCAAATACAGGACCATTCTGGAAGAAAACCTGATGGAGTCTGCAAAAGATCTGAGACTGGGACGGAGATTTGTCTTCCAACAAGACAATGATCCAAAACATAAAGCAAAATCTACAATGGAATGGTTCAAAAATAAACATATCCAGGTGTTAGAATGGCCAAGTCAAAGTCCAGACCTGAATCCAATCGAGAATCTGTGGAAAGAACTGAAAACTGCTGTTCACAAATGCTCTCCATCCAACCTCACTGAGCTCGAGCTGTTTTGCAAGGAGGAATGGGAAAAAATGTCAGTCTCTCGATGTGCAAAACTGATAGAGACATACCCCAAGCGACTTACAGCTGTAATCGCAGCAAAAGGTGGCGCTACAAAGTATTAACTTAAGGGGGCTGAATAATTTTGCACGCCCAATTTTTCAGTTTTTGATTTGTTAAAAAAGTTTGAAATATCCAATTCCACTTCATGATTGTGTCCCACTTGTTGTTGATTCTTCACAAAAAAAATACAGTTTTATATCTTTATGTTTGAAGCCTGAAATGTGGCAAAAAGTCGCAAAGTTCAAGGGGGCCGAATACTTTCGCAAGGCACTGTATAAAGACAGTGCAGACATACAAATGAAATCACACAAATAGTATCTAGCCCCATCTCTTTCTTCTATTCTGTAGAAATATCCCAATAAGCTTGTTATGTACAGTATGTGGCCTTAGTGTTGGCAGTCAGGCCATCCAGGAGTGTGCTGTTCTTCTGCTGTCCATCCTGCCTCTCCTCTCCTCATCCTGCCTCTCCTCTCCTCTCTCTCCTCATCCTGCCTCTCCTCTCTCTCCTCATCCTGCCTCTCCTCTCTCTCCTCATCCTGCCTTTCCTCTCTCTCCTCATCCTGCCTCTCCTCTCTCTCTTCATCCTGCCTCTCCTCTTCCTGCCTCTCCTCTCCTCATCCTGTGTCTCCTTTCTTCTCATCCTGCCTCTCCTCTCCTCATCCTGCCTCTCCTCTCCTCATCCTGCCTCTCCTCTCCTCATCCTGCCTCTCCTCTCCTCATCTTGCCTCTCCTCTCCTCATCTTGCCTCTCCTCTCCTTTTCCTGCCTCTCCTCTCCTCATCCTGCCTCTCCTCTTCTCATCCTGCCTCTCCTCTTCTCATCCTGCCTCTCCTTTCGTCTCATCCTGCCTCTCCTTTCGTCTCATCCTGCCTCTCCTCTTCCTGCCTCTCCTCTCCTCATCCTGTGTCTCCTTTCTTCTCATCCTGCCTCTCCTCTCCTCATCCTGCCTCTCCTCTCCTCATCCTGCCTCTCCTCTCCTCATCCTGCCTCTCCTCTCCTCATCCTGCCTCTCCTCTCCTCATCTTGCCTCTCCTCTCCTTTTCCTGCCTCTCCTCTCCTCATCCTGCCTCTCCTCTTCTCATCCTGCCTCTCCTCTTCTCATCCTGCCTCTCCTCTCTTCATCCTGCCTCTCCTCTCCTCTTCCTGCCTCTCCTCTCCTCATCCTGCCTCTCCTCTCCTCATCCTGCCTCTCCTCTCCTCATCCTGCCTCTCCTCTCCTCATCCTGTGTCTCCTTTCTCCCCATCCTGCCTCTCCTCTCCTCATCCTGTGTCTCCTTTCTTCTCATCCTGTGTCTCCTTTCTTCTCATCCTGCCTCTCCTCTCCTCATCCTGTGTCTCCTTTCTTCTCATCCTGCCTCGCCTCTCCTCATCCCGTGTCTCCTTTCTTCTCATCCTGCCTCTCCTTTCTTCTCATCCTGCCTCTCCTTTCTTCTCCTGCCTCTCCTCTCCTCATCCTGCCTCTCCTCTCCTCATCCTGCCTCTCCTCCTCCTCATCCTGTCTCCTCTCCTCTTCTCATCCTGCCTCTCCTCTCCTCATCCTGCCTCTCCTCTCCTCCTGCCTCTGCCTCTCCTCCTGCCTCTCATCCTGCCTCTCCTCTCCTCATCATCCCTCTGCCTCTCCTCTCCTCATCCTGCCTCTCCTCTCCTCATCCTGCCTCTCCTCTCCTCTCCTTCCTCTCCTCTCTTCTCATCCTGCCTCTCCTCTCTCATCATCCTCTTCTCATCCTGCCTCTCCTTTCTCTCATCCTGCCTCTCCTTTCGTCTCATCCTGCCTCTCCTCATCCTGCCTCTCCTCATCCTGCCTCTCCTCATCCTGCCTCTCCTCTCCTCATCCTGCCTCTCCTCTCCTCATCCTGCCTCTCCTCTCCTCTTCCTGCCTCTCCTCTCCTCTTCCTGCCTCTCCTCTCCTCATCCTGCCTCTCCTCTCCTCATCCTGCCTCTCCTCTCCTCATCCTGCCTCTCCTCTCCTCATCCTGCCTCTCCTCCTGCCTCTCCTCTCCTCATCCTGTGTCTCCTTTCTTCTCATCCTGCCTCTCCTTTCTTCTCATCCTGCCTCTCCTCTCCTCATCTTGCCTCTCCTCTCCTCATCCTGCCTCTCCTCTCCTCCTGCCTCTCCTCTCCTCATCCTGCCTCTCCTTTCTCCTCATCCTGCCTCTCCTCTTCTCATCCTGCCTCTCCTCTTCTCATCCTGCCTCTCCTTTCGTCTCATCCTGCCTCTCCTTTCGTCTCATCCTGCCTCTCCTCTTCCTGCCTCTCCTCTCCTCATCCTGCCCTTTCTTCTCATCCTGCCTCTCCTCTCCTCATCCTGCCTCTCCTCTCCTCATCCTGCCTCTCCTCTCCTCATCCTGCCTCTCCTCTCCTCATCTTGCCTCTCCTCTGCCATCTCCTCTCCTCATCCTTTTCCTCTCCTCTCCTCATCCTGCCTCTCCTTCTCATCCTGCCTCTCCTCTTCTCATCCTGCCTCTCCTCTCTTCATCCTGCCTCTCCTCTCCTCTTCCTGCCTCTCCTCTCCTCATCCTGCCTCTCCTCTCCTCATCCTGCCTCTCCTCTCCTCATCCTGCCTCTCCTCTCCTCATCCTGTGTCTCCTCTCCCCATCCTGCCTCTCCTCTCCTCATCCTGTGTCCCTCTCCATCCTGTCTCCTTTCTCTCATCCTGCCTCTCCTCTCCTCATCCTGTGTCTCCTTTCTTCTCATCCTGCCTCGCCTCTCCTCATCCTGTCTCCTCTCTCATCCTGCCTCTCCTTTCTTCTCATCCTGCCTCTCCTCTCTCATCTCATCCTGCCTCTCCTCTCCTCATCCTGCCTCTCCTCTCCTCATCCCGTGTCTCCTTTCTTCTCATCCTGCCTCTCCTCTCCTCATCCTGCCTCTCCTTTCTTCTCATCCTACCTCTCCTCATCCTGTGCCTTTCTCCTCCTTTCTCCTGCCTCTCCTCTCCTCATCCTGTGTCTCCTTTCTTCTCATCCTGCCTCTCCTCTCCTCATCCTGCCTCTCCCTGCCTCTCCTTTCTCTCATCCTGCCTCTCCTTTCTTCTCATCCTGCCTCTCCTCTCTCTCATCCTGCCTCTCTCCTCATCCTGTCTCCTTTCTTCCTCATCCTGCCTCTCCTCTCCTCATCCTGCCTCTCCTCCTGCCTCTCCTCTCATCCTGCCTCTCCTTTCTTCTCATCCTGCCTCTCCTCTCCTCATCCTGCCTCTCCTCCTGCCTCTCCTCTCATCCTGCCTCTCCTCTCCTTCTTCTCCTTTCTCCTCATCCTGCCTCTCCTCATCCTGTGTCTCCTTTCTTCTCATCCTGCCTCTCCTCTCCTCATCCTGCCTCTCCTCTCCTCATCCTGCCTCTCCTCTTCTCATCCTGCCTCTCCATCCTGCCTCTCCTCTCATCCTGCCTCTCCTCTCTCCTCATCCTGCCTCTCCATCCTGCCTCTCCTCCTCATCCTGCCTCTCCTCTCTTCATCCTGCCTCTCCTCTCCTCATCCTGCCTCTCCTCTCCTCATCCTGCCTCTCCTCTCTCATCCTGCCTCTCCTCTCTCATCCCTCTCCTCTCCTCATCCTGCCTCTCCTCTCCTCATCCTGCCTCTCCTCTCCTCATCCTGCCTCTCCTCTCCTCATCCTGCCTCTCCTCTCTTCTCATCCTGCCTCTCCTCTCCTCATCCTGCCTCTCCTCTCCTCATCCTGCCTCTCCTCTCCTCATCCTGCCTCTCCTCATCCTGCCTCTCCTCTCTCTCATCCTGCCTCTCCTCTTCTCATCCTGTGCCTCTCCTCATTCTCTCCTCATCCTGCCTCTCCTCTCCTCATCCTGTGTCTCCTCTTCTCATCCTGCCTGTCCCTCTCCTTGCCTCTCCTCTCCTCATCTTGCCTCTCCTCTCCTTTTCCTCTCCTGCCTCTCCTCCTCTCCTGCCTCTCCTCTTCCTGCCTCTCCTCTCTCATCTCATCCTGCCTCTCCTTTCTTCTCATCCTGCCTCTCCTCTCCTCATCCTGCCTCTCCTCTCCTCATCCCTCTCCTCATCCTGTGCCTCTCCTCTCCTCATCCTGCCTCTCCTCTCCTCATCCTGCCTCTCCTTTCTCCTGCCTCACCCTACCCTCTCCTCTCCTCATCCTGTGTCCTCCTTTCTGCCTCATCCTGCCTCTCCTTTCTTCTCATCCTGCCTCTCCTCTCCTCATCCTGCCTCTCCTCTCCTCATCCTGCCTCTCCTCTCCTCATCCTGCCTCTCCTCTCCTCATCCTGCCTCTCCTCTCCTCATCCTCCTCTGCCTCTCCTCATCCTCTCCTTTCTCCCCATCCTGCCTCTCCTCCTGCCTGTGTCTCCTTTCTCCTCTCCTTCTTCTCATCCTGCCTCTCCTCTCCATCCTGCCTCTCCTTTCTTCTCATCCTGCCTCGCCTCTCCTCATCCTGCCTCTCCTGCCTCTCCTCTCATCCTGCCTCTCCTCATCCTGCCTCTCCTCTCCTCATCCTGCCTCTCCTCTCCTCATCCCGTGCCTCTCCTCATCCTGCCTCTCCTCTCCTCATCCTGCCTCTCCTTCTCATCCTGCCTCTCCTCATCCTCCTTCTCATCCTGCCTCTCCTTTCTTCTCATCCTGCCTCTCCTCTCCTCATCCTGCCTCTCCTCTCCTCTCCTGCCTCTCCTCTCTTCTCATCCTGCCTCTCCTCTCCTCATCCTGCCTCTCCTCTCCTCATCCTGCCTCTCCTCTCCTCATCCTGCCTCTCCTCTCCTCATCCTGCCTCTCCTCTCTTCATCCTGCCTCTCCTCTTCTCATCCTGCCTCTCCTCTTCTCTCCTGCCTCTCCTTTCTTCTCATCCTGCCTCTCCTTTCTTCTCATCCTGCCTCTCCTCATCCTGCCTCTCCTCTCTTCTCATCCTGCCTCTCCTCTCTCATCCTGCCTCTCCTCTCCTCATCCTGCCTCTCCTCTCCTCATCTCCTGTGTCTCCTTTCTCTCATCCTGCCTCTCCTCTCCTCATCCTGCCTCTCCTGTGTCCTTTCTTCTCATCCTGCCTCTCTCTTTAGTCTGCCCTCAAGTGCCAGGTGGGTGGGGTTTGCACATGTGAGGCTTTGTAATTGGTTCCATTTCTACAGGCAAGCTCAATCAAGCACAGATAAAGTATTGGAAATGATTTTGAATAGTATTTGAACCCAGTTTAGAAGCGTCTGTTTAGTTGGCAAAATGGTAGCCTCCTTCACACTGAATAACAAGGCAAGTTAACAGAGACAGAGAGAGAGAGAGGGAGATGGTGAGACAGAGAGGGGAGGAATGTAAGAGACAGCTAGAGAGAGAGTTTAATGTTTAATGTAAATTTGTTTATTTCAATTTAGTTTATTATCTATTTCACTTTCTTTGGCAATGTACACACGGTTCCCATTCCAATAAAGCCCCTTGAGAGAGAGAGAGAGAGAGAGAGAGAGAGAGAGAGAGAGAGAGAGAGAGAGAGAGAGAGAGAGAATTCATTTTCACCAGCTGCACTATATGCAATCAGGGACTATGTGTCTAGTGTGTGTGCTGCGTACGCTGCGGGCGTGCGTGTGTGTGGACAATTAATTTTCCGTCGCCTACCTTGCTTGCCAGGTTAGAGACTCAGCGAGAAACAGAGCTAATTTGATAAACAATCAATTGATAAACTATCATTTGGGAACACTTTTCTGAGAGAATAATAGGCTTCGAACTGGTGGGAAGCTGCAGCTTTCGTGTCTGTGTTTCTTTTCCTCATAAAGGAGCCAATAAACTAAGCTCATTTGTTTCTTTT
Organism: Oncorhynchus clarkii lewisi; assembly: GCF_045791955.1. Taxonomy (NCBI): domain Eukaryota; kingdom Metazoa; phylum Chordata; class Actinopteri; order Salmoniformes; family Salmonidae; genus Oncorhynchus; species Oncorhynchus clarkii. The sequence goes on along the minus strand of NW_027258773.1, from coordinate 6,768 downwards.
CCTAGAGCAAACAAAACAACAGAGCTCATAAAACATATGGAAATATTCCAGAAGCCTTTCAAATTCCAAATGGCATCAGTACAAATGTCTCAAATCCTCAAACAGGTGCAGAGTTAAGTATATGCAAATATACACATTCATTCACACATACTGTACTGTATGTCAAAACATGCACCTGTACTATCACACCATCTGCTACCCAAACAGCACACTGATTCCCTATACTGTTGATTCCTGTACTGTTGACTCCTGTACAGTTGATTCCTGTACAGTTGATTCCTGTACTGTTGATTCTTATACAGTTGATTCCGCAAGTATTCAGACCCCTTGCCATTTTCAACATTTTGTTACGTTCCAGCCTTATTCTAAAATGAATGAAATAAATACAAATCCTCATCAATCCACACACAGTACCCCATAACGACAAAGGGAAAACAGGTTTTTAGAAATACCTTATTAGTATTCAGATACTTTGCTATGAGACTCGAAATTCATTGATCATCCTTGAGATGTTTCTAGCAAATTTCCACTTGTGGCAAATTTCCACTTGTGGTAAATTCAATTGATTGGACATGATTTGGAAAGGCACACACCTGTCTATATTTAAGTCCCACAGTTGACAGTGCATGTCAGAGCAAAAAACAGGAATTGTCTGTATAGCGCCGAGACAGGATTGTGTCGAGGCACAGATCTGGGGAAGGGTCCCCAAAAATGTCTGCAGCATTGAAGGTCCACAGGAACACAGTGGCCTCCATCATTCTTAAATGGAAGAACTTTGAAACCACCAAGATTCTTCCTAGATCTGGCCGCCTGGCCAAACTGAGCAACCAGGGGAGTAGGGCCTTAGTCAGGGAGGTGACCAAGAACCCGATGGTCTCTCTGACAGAGCTCCAGAGTTTCTCTGTGCAGATGGGAGAACCTTCTAGAAGGACAACCATCTCTGCAGCACTCCACCAAACAGGTTTTCATGGTAGAATGGCCAGACGAAAGCCACTCCTCAGTAAAAGGCACATGACAGCCCGCTTGGAGTTTGCCAAAAGGCACCTAAAAGACTCTTAGACCATGGGAAAATAGTGGGACTGGGAGAATACTCAGGGTCGAGGGAAAGATGAACGGAGTAATGTACAGAGAGGTGTGTGTGTGTGTGTTGTTCTCCACATCGGGGGAAGACCGATAACGGATTATGAAAAGTTTATCCAAGGGCACCAAGCTAATTCAGCAATTTAGTGTTTTTTGTAACACTTCTGCTCCAAACAAACAGAGATCTTGTTGTACTTCAACCTGTGTGTGTGTGTGTTCTACCCAATTGATGTCAATATTTATCTCTCACAGCCAAGAGCTCTCAAAACTGGGGAGATAACACCTGAAACATGAACCTTGTCCAACACCCACCATCATTGTTTCACCTCTATTATTTCACAGAGCTGCCGACCCTGATTCCAAGTATATTGAATTATGCAGTGTGAGTCGAGGACTACTTTTGTGAAATTATTTTTTATACAAGACAAGCCGTACATGGTGATTCTGCATAAGTGGCAAACATTGCTTTCCCACCCATAAAAGCATTTTTTTTTAAACTGTTAAAGCAGCAATATGTAACTTTGTGAGCAACCTGACAGAATTAACCTAGAACTGTGAGTTATAGATCTGTCATTCTCGTTGAAAGCAAGTCTAAGAAGCGATTGATCTGTTCTATGTGGGCCAGTTCTATGCTTTTCGTTTTTAAGATTTGTTTTTGCGTCTTTTAGTTTTGGTTTTGTACACCAGCTTCAAACAGCTGAAAATACTATATTTTTGGTTCTGGAAAATATATTTCACAGTAGTTTAGATGGTATAATGATTATCTACACTATACTTGCTTGTTTTGTCAGATAAACTGAAATTAGGCGAACTATTAGAATTTTAACAACCAGGAAATAGCAGTGTGTGATTTCTGCATAGTGCATGTATAAGTCTCCAAACTTAGTACATTATTTATTTACATCATGATGCGTTCAAAAGCAATTACAAACACATTGGTGAATTAATGTAGTAGTACAAAGTTATTGTTTAGACACCTATTTTATTGAGAGCTGGCTGTCCCAAACCCTCACTCCTAAACTTCGTGTTGTAAAGTAATTCATGTTTTTTGTAAAACCAAAAAACGTAACTCTATTACATCTTGAGTTGTTGTATTATTACATTGAAAGATACTGATCGAATTAGTAGTATTGTTTATTTAAAGAAATCTAAAAAAAGATGTCCCACCTGTTGATGTCACTACCAAAACACACACGTCCAACATAAGTCAGTTGTCTAAACTGAACGAGCACAACCGAAACAATTGACACTATATATATTGGCATCTGTGACAGCATGGGCAGCGCCATTGAGGCTATCTCCATTTTAAAGTTTCATGTGCCATGCTCTATCAAATGAGCTACAGAGGACCACCATATGGGTAGTGGACAAGTAGCCAGCAGGAAGGCTCCAACTGTACTGTGCTCTACTACTCTACTGTACTTTATTACTCGACTGTACTCTAATGTACTGTACTCTACTACTCTACTGTACTCTACTCTCCTATGCTCTACTGTACTGTACTAGCCCGATGCTCTGACCACTAGGCTACCTGCCGTACAGTACCAGTCAAACGTTTGGACAGACCTACTCATTCACAGGTGTTTCTTTATTTTTTACTATTTTCTACATTGTAGAACAGTAGTGAAGACAGTGAAAACACATTTTAGATTCTTCAAAGTAGCCACCCTTTGTCTTGAGAGCTTTGCACACTCTTGGCATTCTCTCAACCAGCTTCATGAGTTAGTCACCTGGAATGCATTTCAATTAACAGGTGTGCCTTGTTAAAAGTTTATTTGTGGAATTTATTTCCTTTTTAATGTGTTTGAGCCAATCAGTTGTGTTGTGACAAGGTAGGGGTGGTATACAGAAGATGGCACTATTTGGTAAAAGGCCAAGTCCATATTATGTCAAGAACAGCTCAAATATGCAAAGAGAAACGACAGTCCATCATTACTTTAAGACATGAAGGTCAGTCAATACAGAACATTTCAAGAACTTTTAAAGTTTCTTCAAGTGCAGTCGCAAAAACCATCAAGTGCTATGATGAAACTGCCTCTCATGAGGACCGCCATAGGAAAGGAAGACCCAGAGTTACCTCTGCTGCAGAGGTAAAGTTCATTAGTTACCAGCCTCAACAATTGCAGACCAAATAAATGCTTCATATAGTTCAAGTAACAGACTCATCTCAACATCGACTGTTCAGAGGAGACTGAGTGAATCAGGTCTTCATGGTCAAATTTCTTCAAAGAAACCACTACTAAAGGACACCAATAAAAAGAAGAGACTTGCTTGGGCCAAGAAACACGAGCAATGGACATTAGACCGGTGAAATTAGACATTAGACCGGAGATTTTTGGTTCTAACCGTCGAGTCTTTGTGAGACGCAGAGTAGATGAACGGATGATCTCCGCATGTGTGGTTCCCACCGTGAAGCACGGAGGAGGTGTGATGGTGTGGGGGTTCTTTGCTGGTGACACTGACAGGGATTTATTTAGAATTCAAGGCACACTTAACCAGCATGGCTACCACAGCATTCTGCAGTGATACGCCATCCCATCTGATTTGCACTTGGTGGGAGTATCATTTGTTTTTAAACATGACAGTGACCCAACACACCTACAGGCTGTGTAAAGGCTATTTGAGCAAGAAGGAGAGTGATGGAGTGCTGCATCAGAAGACCTGGCCTCCACAATCAGCCGACCACAACCCAATTGCAATGGTTTGGGATGAGTTGGACCACAGAGTGAACAAAAAGCAGTCAACAAGTGCTCAGCCTAAATAAGGTATTTCTAGGTGTGTCCAAACTTTTGACTGGTACTGTATGTGTCGGCCTATTTCTTTTCTCTGTATTTCCCTATATTTCTCAAATTAGTCAACTGAATAGCATTGTCCCCTCAAGCTCCCACACTGACAGCTCCAAAAGGCTCATCACTCATCCTTGTAGCGCCGGCTGTGGTATAGGAGACTTACTGCCACTCTTAAAATGGCAAGCTGCCCCCCTGTGGCATAGGGGATTTACTGCCCCCCTCCTGGCTGTGGCACAGGGGAATTACCGCAACCCCCCCCTCTCTGCACTGGCGGATGCTGTTGATACTATTTCTGAATATTTAACTCTAGCAGCACCAAGGCAGTACTTTTGACTGCATATGAATTTAACATTTCAAATCTCTGCCATGTTTACAAGTCCTTTTCCTAAAATAAGTCTATTTAACAACAGTACATCACTGGGGCCAAGCTCCCTGGTATCCAGGACCTCAGAGGAAGGCCCTGAAAAATGTCTCCAGCCACCCAAGTCATAGGCTATTCTCTCTGCTACCGCATGGCAAGCGGTATCAATGCACCAAGTCTGGAGCGAACAGGAACCTGAACAGCTTCTACCCCCGAGCCAAAAGACTGAATAGTTAAACAAATAGCTACCTGGACTGTCTGCATAACTGTCACTTATTCCTATTTATATGTACATACACTTGAAGTCGTAAGTTTACATACACCTTAGCCAAATATATTGAAACTCAGTTTTTCACAATTCCTGACATTTAATCCTAGTAAAAATTCCCTGTTTTAGGTCAGTTAGGATCACCACTTTATTTTAAGAATGTGAAATGTCAGAATAATAGGAGAGAGAATTATTTATTTCAGCTTTTATTTCTTTCATCACAGTCCCAGTGGGTCAGAAGTTCACATACACTCAATTAGTATTTGGTAGCATTGCCTTTAAATGTTTTAACATGGGTCAAATGTTTTGTGTTGCCTTCCACTATAAGTTGGGTGAATTTTTGCCCATTCCTCCGGACATAGCTCGTGAAACTGAGTCAGGTTTTTTAGGCCTCCTTGCTCGCACACGCGTTTTCAGTTCTGCCCATACATTTTCTATTGGATTGAGGTCAGAGCTTTGTGAATGCCACACCAATACCTTGACTTTGTTGTCCTTAAGCCATTTTGCCACAACTTTGGAAGTATGCTTGGGGTCATTGTCCATTTGGAAGACTCGTTTGCGACCAAGCTTTAACTTCCTGACTGATGTCTTGAGATGTTGCTTCAATATATCCACATAATTTTCTCCTCCCTTATGATGCCATCTATTTTGTGCACATGTCCCTCCTGCAGCAAAGCACCCCCACAACATGATGCTGCCACCCCCGTGCTTCACGGTTGGGATGATGTTCTTTGGCTTGCAAGCCTCCCCCTTTTTCCTCCAAACATAACAATGGTCTTTATGGCCAAACAGTTCTATTTTTGTTCAGACGAGAACATTTCTCCAAAAAGTACAATATTTGTCCCCATGTGCAGTTGCAAACCGTAGTATGGCTTTTATGGCGGTTTTGGAGTAGTGGCTTCTTCCTTGCTGAGCGGCCTTTCAGATTATGTCGATATAGGACTCGTTTTACTGTGGATCTAGATACTTTTGTACCCGTTTCCTCCAGCATCTTCACAAGGTCCTTTGCTCCTGTTCTGGGATTGATTTGCACTTTTCGCACCAAAGTACGTTCATCTCTAGGAGACAGAACGCGTCTCCTTCCTGAGCGGAATGGCGGCTGAGTTGGTCCCATGGTGTTTATACTTGCGTACTACTGTTTGTACAGATGAACGTGGTACCTTCAGGCGTTTGTAAATTGCTCCCAAGGATGAACCAGACTTGTGGAGGTCTACAAATTGTTTTCTGAGGTCTTGGCTGATTTCTTTTGATTTTCCCATGATGTCAAGCAAAGAGGCACTGAGTTTGAAGGTAGGCCTTGAAATACATCAACAAATACACCAATTGACTCAAATTATGTCAATTAGCCTATCGGGAGCTTCTACAGCCATGACATAATTTTCTGGAATTTTCCAAGCTGTTTAAAGGCAGTCAACTTAGTGTATGTAAACTTCTGACCCACTGGAATTGTGATACAGTGAATGATAAGTGAAATAATCTGTCTGTAAACAATTGTTGGAAAAAATAATTGTCATGCACAAAGTAGATGTCCTAACAGACTTGCCAAAACTATAGTTTGTGTCACGTCCTGACCTTAGTTCCTTTCTCATGTCTCTGTTTTAGTTTGGTCAGGGCGTGAGTCGGGGTGGGCATTCTGTTTTGTATTCTGTTGTATTTCTGTGTTTGGCCTGGTATGGTACCCAATCAGAGGCAGCTGTTTATCGTTGTCTCTGATTGAGAACCATACTTAGGCAGCCTGTTTTCCCCCTGTGATTTGTGGGTAGTTGTTTTCTGTGTCTGTGTTTCACCATACAGCACTGTTTCGATGTTCATTTATTTCACTTTGGTTATTTTGTTATTTCGGTGTTCATTAAATCAATATGGACACATACCACGCTGTGCATTGGTCCGATCCTTCCTACTCCTCCTCAGAAGAGGAGGAAAATCGTTACAGTTTGTTAGTAAGACATTTGTGGAGTGGTTGAAAAACAAGTTTAATTGACTCCAACCTAAGTATATGTAAACTTTCGACTTTAACTGTACATGTATCCCTTCAATCGACACTGAGTTTAGTTTTCTTTCACCTTACTGGAATAATCTCAGACTCGCTCTGAAACTGTATGAATTGGTGTCTCTAGGGTAATTCAAAAGGCTGATTGAAAACCTTTTTACTGAAGAATGTGTTTATTTTCTATGACTGTATTTTGCTTTTGTGTATTGATGTGAATATTGATATGTATAGTGTATTGATGTGAATATTGATATGTATAGTGTATTGATGTGAATATTGA
>NW_027258772.1:0-54693 GCF_045791955.1 Oncorhynchus clarkii lewisi | reverse complement strand
AGGGAAGCTTAAAGTCAATACTGTAACTGTCCACTAGATGGTGACCAATTTAGGAAAGATTAGAGTCAATAATGTAACTGTCCACTAGATGGTGACCAATTTAGGAACGATTAGAGTCAATACTGTAATTGTCCACTAGATGACAATCCAACACCTATTATATTGTAAAGATTGAAGAAGTGGAATGTTGAGCTGAGGACTTCACAGAGAGAAGATAAAACAGTAAGATAACTCTTTATAATATATCCATATACTACACTTAAAAATACAAGATTATTCTACAATTATTACAGGAAGGAAAACCTCATGAATTTATATATTGAGCAAAAACATAAACAACAATTTTACAGTTACAGTTCATATAAGGAAATCAGTCATTTTAAATCATTTCATTAGGCCCTTATCTATGGACTTCATATGAAAGGGCAGGGGCGCAGCCATGCGTGGGAATAGGAGGGCATAAGCCCACCCACTAGGGAGCCAGGCCCAGCCAATCAGAATGGGCTTTATTACAGACAGAAATACTCCTCAGTTTCATCAGCTGTCCCGGTGGCTGGTCTCAGACAATCTCGCAGGAAAAGAAGCCAGATGTAGAGATTCTGGGCTGGCATGGTTACATGTGGTCTGCGGTTGTGAGGCCGGTTAGACGTACTGCCCAATTCTTTAAAACAATGTTGGAGGCAGCTTATGGTAGAGAAGTTAACATTAAATTATCTGGCAACAGCTCTGGTGGACATTCCTGCAGTCAGCATGCCAATTGCACGCTGTCTCGAAACTTGAGACATCTGTGGCATTGTGTTGTGAGACAAAACTGCACATTTTAGAGTGGCCTTTTGTCCCCATCACAAGGTGCACCTGTGTAATGATCATGCTGTTTAATCAGCTTCTTGATATGCCACACCTGCCAGGAGGATGGATTATCTTGGGAAAGAAAAATACTAATAGAGATAAAGAAATGTGTGCACAACATTTGAGAGAAATATGCTTTTTGTGTCAATGAAACATTTCTGGGATCTTTTATTTCAGCTCATGAAACATGGGACCAACACTTTACATGTTGCGTTTATATTTCTGTTCAGTATACATCTGCCCTCACAAAGGGGACCTTCAGGCTTCAACTAATAAAAACAATGTAAAGAAAGAGAGCGCTGATGAATAGTTCAATGCATAGGGGAGGAAGAAAATGGAGAGCGAGAGAGAGAGGGTGAAGAGAGAGGGTGAAGAGAGAGAGGATTGAAGAGAGAGAGATGAAGAGAGAGAGGGTGAAGAGAGAGAGAGAGAGAGAGAGGGTGAAGAGAGAGAGTTGAGAGAAAGAGTGAAGAGAGAGAGAGAGTGAAGAGAGAGAGTGAGAGAAAGAGTGAAGAGAGGATGAAGAGAGAGAATGAAGAGAGAGAGGATGAAGAGAGAGAGGGTGAAGAGAGAGAGGGTGAAGAGAGAGAGGGTGAAGAGAGAGTTGAGAGAAAGTGAAGAGAGTGAGTTGAGAGAAAGAGTGAAGAGAGAGAGGAGGAAAAAGATGAGTCAGATGCATTAACATATAAAAAGCTTCAGCTCAGGACAATCTAAAGGGATTGTATGGGATATTTGCATAAAGGAGATTAAAGCAGAATATTAAGTCAATAAAGGCTTCCAACTGGGTACAAATGTCAATTCAACGTCTATTCCAAGTTGGTGCAACGAAATGGCGTGGACACAATGTTGATTCAACCAGTGTGTGCCCAGTGGGTTGTATTTCTGACAGGAAAAGATCATTATAGACCCATTGAATTGCACCATCTAGTCTTCAAGAGGCTCCTTAGTTCCTTTAAGATGCAAATCAACTACTTTGTGAGGTGAGCAGGAAAATACTTTGTCTTATAAAATGGTATTTTGACGTTTAATGCAAAGGGTAGGTGTGGGGAGTAATGCACAGCAAAGCAAAGCACAATGCCATTTAGAAATTACATTTATGTCATTTGAACAAGATGCATTTTCCTTTGTAGTTCATTTCCCACACAGAATTATACTGCACATTCCCAAGCAATGGACATTGGTTATGAGTTGATAATAAGCTTATAACAAGTAATAATGCATAAAATATAGTGATTTTATGTCAATTGTTAAACATTGAGCTACTCCACCTTTCAGTTAACTCTGACCACTCACACTCCATCAGGAATATGAATACAACTATTCCCTAGTGGCTCATCAGAATAGTCCAGTCACATGTTCCATTCTGCTTACACAAGCAACATGGATCCTGCTGTAGCTATGTGCTCACATTGCAGGAAATAAAGCCAGGCATTTTTGAAAGTTTTGATTCCTGAGAAACAATTCTCAGCTAACTTCTCAGACATTACACACGGTTCCTCTTTTTCACAAGAAAGTCCTGCACGCACACAGACACAGACGACACACACACGTTTTGTCCTTCTCGTGGAGAACTAAAATTGATTTCCATTCACAATCCTATTTTTTAACCTAACCCTTACCTTAACCGGTAACCCTAAACCTAACCCTTACCTTAACCCCTGACCATAATTCTAACCCTAATTCTAAGTTTAAAATAGCCTTTGTCCTCATGGGGACATGGGAAATGTCCCCACTAGCATTTCCCTTGTTTTACCTTCTAGCCATGGTGGCCAAAATAATGTTAATAATGATTAAAGTTAGGGTTATGGTAAAGGTTATGGTAAGGGTAGGGGTTAGGGTTAGATAAGGGTTATGGAAAGAGTAGGGGTTAAGGTTATGGTTTAGGGTAGGGGTTAGGGTTAGGTAAGGGTTATGGTAAGGGCAGGGGTTCAGGTTAGGGTTTAGGGTAGAGACGTTCCAAGGATTCCGGGTAGCACTAACCCCAACGTAATTGGCAACTGGGCATTTTTCTACATGACCCTAAGCATGATGGGATGTTAATTTCTTAATTAACTCAGGAACCAACCACACCTGTGTGGAAGCACCTGCTTTCAATATACATTGTATCCCTCATTGTCTCTTTATGTTGGCAGTTACCTGTATACAGTGGGGCAACAAAGTATTTAGTCAGCCACCAATGGTGCAAGTTCTCCCACTTAAAAAGATAAGAGAGGCCTGTAATTTTTATCATAGGTACACTTCAACTATGACAGACAAAATTAGAAAAAAAATCCAGAAAATCACATTGTAGGATTTGTAATTTATTTATTTGCAAATTATGGTGGAAAATAAGTATTTGGTCAATAACAAAAGTTTATCTCAATACTTTGTTATATACCCTTTGTTGGCAATGACAGAGGTCAAATGTTTTCTGTAAGTCTTCACAAGGTTTTCACACACTGTGGCTGGTATTTTGGCCCATTCCTCCATGCAGATCTCCTCTAGAGCAGTGATGTTTTGGGGCTGTTGCTGGGCAACACGGACTTTCAACTCCCTCCAAAGATTTTCTATGGGGTTGAGATCTGGAGACTGGCTAGGCCACTCCAGGACCTTGAAATGCTTCTTACGAAGCCACTCCTTCGTTGCCCGGGGCGGTGTGTTTGGGATCATTGTCATGCTGAAAGACCCAGCCACGTTTCATCTTCAATGCCCTTGCTGATGGAAGGAAGTTTTCACTCAAAATCTCATGATACATGGCCCCATTCATTCTTTCCTTTACGCGGATCAGTCGTCCTGGTCCCTTTGCAGAAAACAGCCCCAAAGCATGATGTTTCCACCCCCATGTATCACAGTAGGTATGGTGTTCTTTGGATGCAACTCAGCATTATTTGTCCTCCAAACACGACAAGTTGATTTTTTTTACCAAAAAGTTATATTTTGGTTTCATCTGACCATATGACATTCTCCCAATCTTCTTCTGGATCATCCAAATGCTCTCTAGCAAACTTCAGACGGGCCTGGACATGTAATGGCTTAAGCAGGGGGACACGTCTGGCACTGCAGGATTTGAGTCCCTGGCAGCGTAGTGTGTTACTGATGGTAGGCTTTGTTACTTTGGTCCCAGCTCTCTGCAGGTCATTCACTAGGTCCCCCCATGTGGTTCTGGGATTTTTGCTCACCGTTCTTGTGATCATTTTGACCCCACGGTGTGAGATCTTGCGTGGAGCCCCAGATCGAGGGAGATTATGAGTGGTCTTGTATGTCTTCCATTTCCAAATAATTGCTCCCACATTTGATTTCTTCAAACCAAGCTGCTTACCTATTGCAGATTCAGTCTTCCCAGCCTGGTGCAGGTCTACAATTTTGTTTCTGGTGTCCTTTGGTCTTGGCCATAGTGGAGTTTGGAGTGTTACTGTTTGAGGTTGTGGACAGGTGTCTTTTATACTGATAACAAGTTCAAACAGGTGCCATTAATACAGGTAACGAGTGGAGGACAGAGGAGCCTCTTAAAGAAGAAGTTACAGGTCTGTGAGAGACAGAAATCTTGCTTGTTTGTAGGTGACCAAATACTTATTTTCCACCATAATTTGAAATAAATTCATAAAAAATCCCAGAATGTGGTTTTCTGGATTTGTTTTCTCATTTTGTCTGTCATAGTTGAAGTGTACCGATGATGAAAATTACAGGCCTCTCTCATCTTTTTAAGTGGGAGAACTTGCACAATTGGTGGCTGACTAAATACTTTGTTGCCCCACTGTATCTCTACACGGTATATAGCTCTGCTACAAACGGGAAAATGCAGAACAGCTGAACTGCACAGTAACGTTACCATATTTCATGGTTAGCTATAGACTTTCTCTCTCCTTAAACTCTCCCTCTATTTCTCCTTTTCCTTCCTGTAAATGTGATATTGGTAGTTTTAGCTGAGCTTGCTGGTCCTGTGCCTAGCACAGCTCCTGGGCAATAAGTGAGTCTCTATTGATGGCTTTCCAATCCATCAGCTCAGGAGTCCTGATAGAGAGCAACAGCCTACTTTCAATCCAGCCAACAACACTGTCACATCTCATTCAGCTACCTGCCTGGCCTTCCTGACCACAGGTTTATGTCTCTAACCATGTTTCTGTGCCTGTGTCCCAAATGGCATCCTATTGGTTCATAATGGTGCCACTACACTCTTAGAAAGAAAAGTGCTATCTAGAACCTAAAAGGGCTGTTAATGACTGGAACAAATTGCAAAAATCACTGAAGTTGGAGACTTATATCTCCCTCACTAACTTTAAGCATCAGCTATCTGAGCAGCTTACCGATCGCTGCAACTGTACACAGCCCATCTGTAAATAGCCCATCTGTAAATAGCCCATCCAACTACCTACCTCATCCCCATATTGTTTTTATTTACTTTCCTGCTCTTTTGCACACAAGTATTTCTATTTGCACATCATCATTTGCACATCTATCACTCCAGTGTTAATTTGCTAAATTGTAATTACTTCGCTACTATGGCCTATTTATTGCCTCCTCACACCATTAGCACACATTGTATATAGACTTTTTCTATTGTGTTATTGACTGTACGTTTGTTTATTCCATGTGTAACTCTGTGTTGTTGTTTGTGTCACACTGCTTTGCTTTATCTTGGCCAGGTCGCAGTTGGAAATGAGAACTTATATATATATATATATATATACATACATTGTTTAAATAGAGTAATATACAAATTATGTGCGTCCCAAATGGCACCATACTCCCTATATAGTGCACTACTTATGACCAGAGCTCGATGGGCCCTATGGGCCCTGGTCTAAAGTAATGCACTATAAAAGGGCATAGGGTGCCATTTGGGACAGATCCATTGTGTTTCTACTGTTGACAGCAGCTAACACCAGTCGTTTATAAAGCAGTCTTATCTTTGCCCGGGGAGTTCTGCTCTTACTTTGTCTCAGTGCTGCTGTAGTGTTTGTTTTCTTTGTTTTCCCAGAGAAGTGAAGAAGCAGTGTTTTTGCTAAACATACTGTATATTATCTCTGGGCCAACAGCACAGTAATGAGGCCAGCCTGCATCTAGCTCCCACATCATTGTGGCTTGTGAGGGTACTTGTGGGCTACGTGCTGGAACTAGAATCTTGGGTAAATAAATGAAAATTCCATTATGAACATTCCATCTCAACCTCAGTCTCTCTGTTGGAAACACACAGAACCTCTACCATTTATATGATGCTATTTAATTCCAGAATGTGACCACAGATAATGTGACCACAAAAGCTCAATCAAGATAAATAGCATAACCCACTTCCCAAATTGAAAGGGCAACATTGTTCTGAAAAATTCAGCGTCAATTATCTGATATATGACGAATAACATATACATCGCTACCTCCCCTCAAAAGAAACCCCCCGCTTTTTGAATGAACAATGACTTTTACTCTTAAATGATCTCTATGTACTAAAGGTGTTGGCTAAGATACTTGCTACAGCTCCAGTTAAACATCACTGTTAGAGCAACATCTATTTAAGAGGTCAGCTCCAGTTAAACATCACTATTAGAGCAACATCTATTTAAGAGGTCAGCTCCAGTTAAACATCACTATTAGAGCAACATCTATTTAAGAGGTCAGCTCCAGTTAAACATCACTATTAGAGCAACATCTATTTAAGAGGTCAGCTCCAGTTAAACATCACTGTTAGAGCAACATCTATTTAAGAGGTCAGCTCCAGTTAAACATCCCTATTAGAGCAACATCTATTTAAGAGGTCAGCTCCAGTTAAACATCACTGTTAGAGCAACATATATTTAAGAGGTCAGCTCCAGTTAAAAGTCACTATTAGAGCAACATCTATTTAAGAGGTCAGCTCCAGTTAAACATCCCTATTAGAGCAACATCTACGTATTTAAGAAGTCAGCTCCAGTTAAACATCACTGTTAGAGCAACATCTATTTAAGAGGTCAGCTCCAGTTAAACATCACTATTAGAGCAACATCTACGTATTTAAGAGGTCAGCTCCAGTTAAACATCACTGTTAGAGCAACATCTATTTAAGAGGTCAGCTCCAGTTAAACGTCACTATTAGAGCAACATCTATTTAAGAGGTCAGCTCCAGTTAAACATCACTATTAGAGCAACATCTATTTAAGAGGTCAGCTCCAGTTAAACATCACTATTAGAGCAACATCTATTTAAGAGGTCAGCTCCAGTTAAACATCACTACTAGAGCAACATCTATTTAAGAGGTCACCTCCAGTTAAACATCACTATTAGAGCAACATCTATTTAAGAGGTCAACTCCAGTTAAACATCCGTGTTAGAGCAACATCTATTTAAGAGGTCAGCTCCAGTTAAACATCACTGTTAGAGCAACATCTATTTAAGAGGTCAGCTCCAGTTAAACGTCACTATTAGAGCAACATCTATTTAAGAGGTCAGCTCCAGTTAAACATCACTACTAGAGCAACATCTATTTAAGAGGTCAGCTCCAGTTAAACATCACTGTTAGAGCAACATCTATTTAAGAGGTCAGCTCCAGTTAAACATCACTATTAGAGCAACATCTATTTAAGAGGTCAGCTCCAGTTAAACATCACTATTAGAGCAACATCTATTTAAGAGGTCAGCTCCAGTTAAACATCACTGTTAGAGCAACATCTATTTAAGAGGTCAGCTCCAGTTAAACATCACTATTAGAGCAACATCTATTTAAGAGGTCAGCTCCAGTTAAACATCCCTATTAGAGCAACATCTATTTAAGAGGTCAGCTCCAGTTAAACATCACTGTTAGAGCAACATCTATTTAAGAGGTCAGCGGCATCAGTAAACATTATCAGACAAACAGTAATATCATCCTTTCATTCTTGCTCAGGGTTGCATCAGCGTAGAGATCATTTTTCTTTCTATGAATTATGCAAACCCTTTCAGACAGTTTCTTCCAAGGGATGTACGTAACATATACACAGACTGAACTGGTGCTATGATTAAAAGGAAGTGACTGTTAGACATGTCTGTCTGGTCTGTTTACATTGCAGACATATCAACAAGCCCCAGCGTGTTATCCTAACGCTTGGTTTGTTTCATGTAAACACAAGGCAAAAAGACGTTGCCCTCATTTCATCATTATTCAGAGCCTTGAAAAGACAGTGGATAAAGAATTGTATTTATGTTCAATTACAGTGGGGCAAAAAAGTATTTAGTCAGCCACCAATTGTGCAAGTTCTCCCACTTAAAAAGTTGAGAGAGGCCTGTAATTTTCATCATAGGTACACTTCAACTATGACAGACAAAATGAGAAAAAAAAATCCAGAAAATCACATTGTAGGATTTTTTAATGAATTTATTTGCAAATTATGGTGGAAAATAAGTATTTGGTCACCTACAAACAAGCAAGATTTCTGTCTCTCACAGACCTGTAACTTCTTCTTTAAGAGGCTCCTCTGTCCTCCACTCGTTACCTGTATTAATGGCACCCGTTTGAACTTGTTATCAGTATAAAATACCTGCACCAGGCTGGGAAGACTGAATCTGCAAAAGGTAAGCAGCTTGGTTTGAAGAAATCAACTGTGGGAGCAATTATTAGGAAATGGAAGACATACAAGACCACTCATAATCTCCCTCGATCTGGGGCTCCACGCAAGATCTCACCCGTGGGGTCAAAATGATCACAAGAACGGTGAGCAAAAATCCCAGAACCACACGGGGGGACCTAGTGAATGACCTGCAGAGAGCTGGGACCAAAGTAACAAAGCCTACCATCAGTAACACACTACGCCGCCAGGGACTCAAATCTTGCAGTGCCAGACGTGTCCCCCTGCTTAAGCCAGTACATGTCCAGGCCCGTCTGAAGTTTGCTAGAGAGCATTTGGATGATCCAGAAGAAGATTGGGAGAATGACATATGGTCAGATGAAACCAAAATATAACTTTTTGGTAAAAACTCAACTCGTCGTGTTTGGAGGACAAAGAATGCTGAGTTGCATCCAAAGAACACCATACCTACTGTGAAGCATGAGAGTGGAAACTTCATGCTTTGGGGCTGTTTTCCTGCAAATGGACCAGGACGATTGATCCATGTAAAGGAAAGAATGAATGGGGCCATGTATCGTGAGATTTTGAGTGAAAACCTCCTTCCATCAGCAAGGGCATTGAAGATGAAACGTGGCTGGGTCTTTCAGCATGACAATGATCCCAAACACACCGCCCGGGCAACGAAGGAGTGGCTTCGTAAGAAGCATTTCAAGGTCCTGGAGTGGCCTAGCCAGTCTCAAACCCATAGAAAATCTTTGGAGGGAGTTGAACGTCCGTGTTGCCCAGCAACAGCCCCAAAACATCACTGCTCTATAGGAGATCTGCATGGAGGAATGGGCCAAAATACCAGCAACGGTGTGTGAAAACCTTGTGAAGACTTACAGAAAACATTTGACCTCTGTTATATACCCTTTGTTGGCAATGACAAAGTATTGAGATAAACTTTTGTTATTGACCAAAGACTTATTTTCCACCATAATTTGCAAATAAATAAATTAATTAAAAATGTTTTTTTTTTCTCATTTTGTCTGTCACAGTTGAAGTGTACCTATGATGAAAATTACAGGCCTCTCATCTTTTTAAGTGGGAGATACTTTTTTGCCCCACTGTATATATTGAGTTTCCTTTATCCTTTTTACATGTTCGTCTTCTGCTTAATGACCCTCGTGACAGAAAAATACATGAATTGGGGTCAATTGCATCTAAATTCCAGGCAATTTAGACATGGAGTTGCACTCAAAGGAAGCGGAAGTCCTATGTCCAATTTAACTGACAGGAATGGAATGGATCCCAGCTCTGACACCATTCCAACGGGCACAGGGGAAGTCCTGATAGATTGTTTGTTTTCTCACCCTCTCCTTGTGGGGAGGAAAATGCAACCTTTGTGAAACCACATGGCTATGCATGCCAGGGCTCAACAGGGCATCAGAGTAACACAATCTTTACCCCTGGCTCCAAGTGGCAGTTCTCCACTGAGTTCCTGTGTGTTTCCAGTGAGGGTCTGACATTGACTAATGTAGTGATCAAGAGGACAGAACTAGAACCTTTTCACAAGTAACTTTTACATCCATTCACAGCCATTCCTCATTTAACTTCCTGCTCTTGATGGTTATTTTTTTCTGTTCTTCACTGAGTCTGTGGGCCTGGAGTCTGGGTCCGTTCTCTGATATCTGGGGGTGCTCAGGAGAATTAGATGCAGCTTTAGGATCTTTACCACCATCAGTCACTTCATTTCTGCAGTCTGACTGCTTTGTGCTTTCCTCTTTTGTTTTCCTTTCCTCTCTTCCTACCATGTCCAAACAGCAACACTTTAGAGACATTATCTGCAGGCCAGCGTCTCCTTTGTAAAGCGTTATTGTAAAACCCCCAAGTCATAACACTCTGGGGGAGGAAAGATCATCTGTCAGATGACTTCTGTAGTAGTGTTTGTGTGAGGTTCAACCTTCAAACTGACTGTTCCAATACTTGTATTGTTGTGCAGTAAGTTCACTCATGTGGGACCAACTATTTCACTAAATCTGACTGGTTCTACATTTACAATGCTTTTATGACATCATTTTTATTACTTTTCTCCCTAATTTCAATCTTGTCTCTTCACTGCAACTCCCCAACGGGCTCGAGAGAGAGAGGAGCAGGCGGAAACATGACCCACCTAACTGCCATCCTTAACATCTCCACTGACACGGACCTAAACATACTGGAGGTGTTTTACTGTCTGTCTGCCCAATGATAATCCTCTCTAGACAATTCCACTCATTCCCCAAGCTGGTCTCCATTCCATCCACTAGAGGACTAACCATCTACATAACAATGCATTTAGGCTCTTAGTTCAACCAGTCCTCTACATATTCTGTTCTGCCAGTTAATGGAGGGTGAGATTTAACCAGTCCTCTACATATTCTGTTCTACCAGTTAATGGAGGGTGAGATTTAACCAGTCCTCTACATATTATGTTCTACCAGTTAATGGAGGGTGAGATTTAACCAGTCCTCTACATATTCTGTTCTACCAGTTAATGGAGGGTGAGATTTAACCAGTCCTCTACATATTCTATTCTACCAGTTAATGGAGGGTGAGATTTAACCAGTCCTCTACATATTCTGTTCTGCCAGTTAATGGAGGGTGAGATTTAACCAGTCCTCTACATATTCTGTTCTACCAGTTAATGGAGGGTAAGATTGAACCATTTTTAAAATTGGGAATAGGGTCCCGTGTGGCTCAGTTGGTAGAGCATGGTGCTTGCAATGTCATGGTTGTGGGTTCGATTCCCATGTGGGACCAGTATGAAAAAGTATGCACTCATTACTGTAAGTTGCTATGGATAAGAGCATCTACTAAAATGTACATTTGGTATTCCATTTAACTCATATGCTGCAGAGCCCTGAGGCTGCTTTCACTACTTGTTGATTCTCGTCAGGTGCCTTCTATCCTACGTAGCTCTATTCAGATGCCTTCTATCAATGCTCTATTCGGGTGCCTTCTGTCCTACGTAGCTCTATTCAGGTGCCTTCTATCCTACGTAGCTCTACTCGGGTGCCTTCTGTCCTACGTAGCTCTATTCAGGTGCCTTCTATCCTACGTAGCTCTATTCAGGTGCCTTCTATCTTACGTAGCTCTATTCAGGTGGCTTCTATCCTACGTAGCTCTATTCAGGTGCCTTCTATCCTCTATTCAGGTGGCTTCTATCATACGTAGCTCTCTTCAGGTGCCTTCTATCCTACGTAGCTCTCTTCAGGTGGCTTCTATCATACGTAGCTCTATTCAGGTGCCTTCTATCATACGTAGCTCTATTCAGGTGCCTTCTATCCTACGTAGCTCTATTCAGGTGGCTTCTATCATACGTAGCTCTACGTAGCTCTCTTCAGGTGCCTTCTATCCTACGTAGCTCTATTCAGGTGGCTTCTATCCTACGTAGCTCTCTTCAGGTACCTTCTATCCTACGTAGCTCTCTGAGGCACATAATCTGGTGTGCAAAAGGTAAGGTATCGATATCTAAAGGCTGAAGTTTAAATAGAGAGGGAGTACAAAACTCTACCCTGGATGAGAATAAAGAAAGCTAAGCACTAGTATGTACTTGACTAGAGGCTACGTACAGTTGGACAACAATACATTTCATTGTACATTGTTTTGTTTCCGGACAGATCAATTAAATATGATAATTAATGTTCTCATAACATTTTAACAAATCTCCCTCCAATACTTGGTGAAAAAACACGCTTGATCAGGGGCTTTCCCCCACATGGCTTTATTGCTGTGATTAATCAACAGGATGATCTGAAAGCCTTAGGGTATAACAGGAGACCTAGCCCTCTACTAACTAGTACGTCAGGAGGCTTCTTCACCTCCTAGCTTCCCAATTACACAACATGGAAATGTAATGTGTTACCCAGAAGTACACAGTGTGTCTGTACAAAATTGCACCTTATTCCCTATATAGTGCACTACTGTGCTATATAGGGAATAGGATGCAATTTGGGAATCAACCTGTCTGTGAGTCAGAGTGTGAGTGGGTCGCCTTTGTTTTCACAATCACTCCCTCTGGTTGACTGACAAATCCTGACATCACAGTTGGTGCGGACATGCTCTAACTGGAGTAAACGCTTCCAGCTGCTCTCCTCTCGCTAGGTCGACTCCAAATACCTTTCCCCTGACTAGCTAGGGAGATAAGCTTCCAGCTGCTCTCCTCTCGCTAGGTCGACTCCAAATACCTTTCCCCTGACTAGCTAGGGAGATAAGCTTCCAGTTGCTCTCCTCTCGCTAGGTCGACTCCAAATACCTTTCCCCTGACTAGCTAGGGAGATAAGCTTCCAGCTGCTCTCCTCTCGTTAGGTCGACTCCAAATACCTTTCCCCTGACTAGCTAGGGAGATAAGCTTCCAAGCCCGAAGCATGCTCATTGTTTACGGCAGGGGTGTCAAACTCATTTTGCCCTGGGGGCCGCATTCGATCTTCAATGATGCTGTATGAATGTAGGGATTATCAGTGAGCTGGACACAGGCAAGATGCTGTATGAATGTAGTGATTATCAGTGAGCTGGACACAGTCAAGATGCTGTATATGAATGTAGTGATTATCAGTGAGCTGGACACAGTCAAGATGCTGTATGAATGTAGGGATTATCAGTGAGCTGGACACAGTCAAGATACTGTATGAATGTAGTGATTATCAGTGAGCTGGACACAGGCAAGATGCTGTGTATGAATGTAGTGATTATCAGTGAGCTGGACACAGTCAAGATGCTGTATATGAATGTAGTGATTATCAGTGAGCTGGACACAGTCAAGATGCTGTATATGAATGTAGTGATTATCAGTGAGCTGGACACAGTCAAGATACTGTATGATTGCAGTGATTATCAGTGAGCTGGACACAGGCAAGATGCTGTATGAATGTAGTGATTATCAGTGAGCTGGACACAGTCAAGATGCTGTATATGAATGTAGTGATTATCAGTGAGCTGGACACAGTCAAGATGCTGTATATGAATGTAGTGATTATCAGTGAGCTGGACACAGTCAAGATACTGTATGATTGCAGTGATTATCAGTGAGCTGGACACAGGCAAGATGCTGTATGAATGTAGTGATTATCAGTGAGCTGGACACAGGCAAGATGCTGTATGAATGTAGTGATTATCAGTGAGCTGGACACAGGCAAGATGCTGTGTATGAATGTAGTGATTATCAGTGAGCTGGACACAGTCAAGATGCTGTATATGAATGTAGTGATTATCAGTGAGCTGGACACAGTCAAGATGCTGTATATGAATGTAGTGATTATCAGTGAGCTGGACACAGTCAAGATGCTGTGTGAATGTAGTGATTATCAGTGAGCTGGACACAGGCAAGATGCTGTATGAATGTAGTGATTATCAGTGAGCTGGACACAGTCAAGATGCTGTATATGAATGTAGTGATTATCAGTGAGCTGGACACAGTCAAGATGCTGTATGAATGTAGGGATTATCAGTGAGCTGGACACAGTCAAGATACTGTATGAATGTAGTGATTATCAGTGAGCTGGACACAGGCAAGATGCTGTGTATGAATGTAGTGATTATCAGTGAGCTGGACACAGTCAAGATGCTGTATATGAATGTAGTGATTATCAGTGAGCTGGACACAGTCAAGATGCTGTGTATGAATGTAGTGATTATCAGTGAGCTGGACACAGTCAAGATGCTGTATATGAATGTAGTGATTATCAGTGAGCTGGACACAGTCAAGATGCTGTATATGAATGTAGTGATTATCAGTGAGCTGGACACAGTCAAGATGCTGTGTGAATGTAGTGATTATCAGTGAGCTGGACACAGTCAAGATGCTGTATATGAATGTAGTGATTATCAGTGAGCTGGACACAGTCAAGATACTGTATATGAATGTAGTGATTATCAGTGAGCTGGACACAGGCAAGATGCTGTATATGAATGTAGTGATTATCAGTGATCTGGACACAGTCAAGATACTGTATGAATGTAGCTCCATTATCATGTATAAACATTCCATTTGGTTTTAGTCATTTTAAAGTATATTGAGATTGTTTTTATTTTTACCCAATGCATGTTTGACACCCCTGGTTTACGACTTTGTCGCAATCTATTTTGCGTCCCAAATGGCACCCTATTTCCTATATAGTGCACTACATAGGGAATAGGGTGCTATTTTGGACAGACACTCTGTTTGGTAAAAATGTTTAACTGAATTAGCGGTAGGTGTATTACTCACACTGACCATAAACAGTCGTCTCTATAGATCGACATCATATACATAAGAACGGTTCTGAAATGTCTGGCTGATGTTCAGTCAACATGGAGATTAGTTCTTCCAAGTCTTTGGTTTCCTTTGTAGAATAAGCCAGATAAATGCTAGTGCTTTCATGACTGCTTTCATGGGGTCCTGGTCTGGTCTGGAGCTGCCAAGATGTAGTAATAACCGGAAGAGAAGAGTAGAGGAAGAGAGGAAGAGAGGATGAGAGGATTAGAAGAGGAGAGGAGGAGAGGATTAGAGGATTAGATGAGGAGAGGAGGAGAGGAAGAGAGGATTAGAGGAGGAGAGGAGGACAAGATTAGAGGAGGAGAGGAGGAGAGGATTAGAGGAGGAGAGGAAGAGAGGATTAGAGGATTAGATGAGGAGAGGAGGAGAGGAAGAGAGGATTAGAAGAGGAGAGGAGGAGAGGATTAGAGGATTAGATGAGGAGAGGAGGAGAGGAAGAGAGGATTAGAGGAGGAGAGGAGGAGAGGATTAGAGGATTAGAAGAGGAGAGGAGGAGAGGATTAGAGGAGGAGAGGAGGAGAGGAGGAGAGGATTAGAGGAGGAGAGGAGGACAGGATTAGAGGAGGAGAGGAAGACAGGATTAGAGGAGGAGAGGAGGAGAGGATTAGAGGATTAGAAGAGGAGAGGAGAGGATTAGAGGATTAGATGAGGAGAGGAGGAGAGGAGGACAGGATTAGAAGAGGAGAGGAGGAGAGGATTAGAGGATTAGATGAGGAGAGGAGGAGAGGAAGAGAGGATTAGAGGAGGAGAGGAGGAGAGGATTAGAGGATTAGAAGAGGAGAGGAGGAGAGGATTAGAGGAGGAGAGGAGGACAGGATTAGAGGAGGAGAGGAGGAGAGGATTAGAGGATTAGAAGAGGAGAGGAAGAGAGGATTAGAGGATTAGAAGAGGAGAGGAGAGGATTAGAGGATTAGAAGAGGAGAGGAGGAGAGGATTAGAGGAGGAGAGGAGGACAGGATTAGATGAGGAGAGGAGGAGAGGATTAGAGGAGGAGAGGAGCACAGGATTAGAGGAGGAGAGGAGGAGAGGATTAGAGGATTAGATGAGGAGAGGAGGTGAGGATTAGAGGAGGAGAGGAGGACAGGATTAGAGGAGAGGAAGAGAGGATTAGAGGAGGAGAGCATTAGAGGAGGAGAGGAGGAGAGGAAGAGAGGATTAGAGGAGGAGAGGAAGAGAGGATTAGAGGAGAGGATTAGATGATTAGAGGAGGAGAGGAAGACAGGATTAGAGGATTAGAGGAGGAGAGGAAGACAGGATTAGAGGAGGAGAGGATTAGAAGGGGTGAGGAGGAGAGGATTAGAGGAGGAGAGGATAAGAAGAGGAGGAGGAGAGGATTAGAGGAGAGGAGGAGAGGATTAGAGGAGGAGAGGATTAGAGGAGGAGGAAGAAATGATTAGAAGAGGAGAGGATTATAGGAGGAGAGGATTAGAGGAGGAGAGGAAGAGAGGAGGAGAGGAAGAGAGGATTAGAGGAGGAGAGGATTAGAGGAGGAGAGGAAGAGAAGAGGAGAGGAAGAGAGGATTAGAGGAGGAGAGGATTAGAGGAGGAGAGGAAGAGAGGATTAGAGGAGGAGAGGAAGAGAGGATTAGAAGAGGAGAGGAAGAGAGGAGGGGAGGATTAGAGGAAGAGAGTAGGAGAGGATTAGAGGAGGAGAGGAAGAGAGGATTAGAGGAGGAGAGGAAGAGAAAGAGAAGAGTAGAGGAAGAGAGGAGGAGGGGAGGAGAGGGAGAGAGGAGGAGAGGAGGAGAGGAAGAGCTGTATGGGAGGTTACGTTACTCTCTGAAGGGAACAAACACTGGTATACGAGGCTGATACCACGTGAGAGGAACATTATAGTGGAGAGAGACAGCAAGACGCCACCAGACAACAACGACGTCTTGATATATTGCATGTGTAATGGCTAGAGAAAATTCCACTGATGCGTGTTTCGAAGTTGTCATAGAAATAAGACCTATTTTGATAGAAATTAAAAAGCACAATTTGTTGTTTCACTTAGCTCACCTACACACAGTGATATCAAATGCAATGAGAGTAATACTGACCTTTCTGCTACCCTGTGTGGACCAATAAAACACTGCCAGAGACATGTTGAGTGACCTCCCTAGTATTAAGACGTCAAACTGAAGCCACAGCGTTCAATATAACTTCCCCTGGGTCATAGTCTTCACTATAAGATGGTGATCTTGTAAAGGTGTTTGGGGTGTCTGTATGCAGGTAGTGGTGTACCATAGAGGAATGGGAGTCCCATCACAGCTGGCTATCCTCTCCTATCTAGAACAGATCCATCAGTGGGCTCGACGTTAGGAGCACACTGTAGGGCTCTCCCAGCACGACGCCTCAAACATTCCCCAGACTCATTAAAAAGTCCTATTTGATGTCTGGCGGTTATGTGACTTGAAGAGAAAAAGAGGAGAGAGAAAGAGAAGTCTGGTACCAATGCTAACCAGGGTTGGCCCAGCTGGGGACACTGAACAAAGTAAAGATGATAACACATACCGTATACAGACTGAACTAATAAATACATCTGTCCCCATCTCCTACATGGATTAATATCCCCCTGACATCTATAATAGTCTGGTCTGGTGAGAGGAGAGACATCTATAATAGTCTGGTCTGGTGAGAGGAGAGACATCTATACTAGTCTGGTCTGGTGAGAGGAGAGACATCTATAATAGTCTGGTCTGATGAGAGGACATACATCTATAATAGTCTGGTCTGGTGAGAGGAGAGACATCTATACTAGTCTGGTCTGGTGAGAGGAGAGACATCTATACTAGTCTGGTCTGGTGAGAGAGACATCTATACTAGTCTGGTCTGGTGAGAGAGACATCTATACTAGTCTGGTCTGTTGAGAGGAGAGGAGAGACATCTATAATAGTCTGGTCTGATGAGAGGACATACATCTATAATAGTCTGGTCTGGTGAGAGGAGAGACATCTATAATAGTCTGGTCTGATGAGAGGAGAGACATCTATACTAGTCTGGTCTGGTGAGAGGAGAGACATCTATAATAGTCTGGTCTGGTGAGAGGAGAGACATCTATACTAGTCTGGTCTGGTGAGAGGAGAGACATCTATAATAGTCTGGTCTGGTGAGAGGAGAGACATCTATACTAGTCTGGTGAGAGGAGAGACATCTATACTAGTCTGGTGAGAGGAGAGACATCTATACTAGTCTAGTCTGATGAGAGGAGAGACATCTATACTAGTCTGGTCTGGTGAGAGGAGAGACATCTATAATAGTCTGGTCTGGTGAGAGGAGAGACATCTATAATAGTCTGGTCTGGTGAGAGGAGAGACATCTATAATAGTCTGGTCTGATGAGAGGAGAGACATCTATAATAGTCTGGTCTGGTGAGAGGAGAGACATCTATAATAGTCTGGTACCAATGCTAACCAGGGTTGGCCCAGCTGGGGACACTGAACAAAGTAAAGATGATAACACATACCGTATACAGACTGAACTAATAAATACATCTGTCCCCATCTCCTACATGGATTAATATCCCCCTGACATCTATAATAGTCTGGTCTGGTGAGAGGAGAGACATCTATACTAGTCTGGTCTGGTGAGAGGAGAGACATCTATACTAGTCTGGTCTGGTGAGAGGAGAGACATCTATAATAGTCTGGTCTGATGAGAGGAGAGACATCTATAATAGTCTGGTCTGGTGAGAGGAGAGACATCTATAATAGTCTGGTACCAATGCTAACCAGGGTTGGCCCAGCTGGGGACACTGAACAAAGTAAAGATGATAACACATACCGTATACAGACTGAACTAATAAATACATCTGTCCCCATCTCCTACATGGATTAATATCCCCCTGACATCTATAATAGTCTGGTCTGGTGAGAGGAGAGACATCTATACTAGTCTGGTCTGGTGAGAGGAGAGACATCTATACTAGTCTGGTCTGGTGAGAGGAGAGACATCTATAATAGTCTGGTACCAATGCTAACCAGGGTTGGCCCAGCTGGGGACACTGAACAAAGTAAAGATAACACATACCGTATACAGACTGAACTAATAAATACATCTGTCCCCATCTCCTACATGGATTAATATCCCCCTGACATCTATAATAGTCTGGTCTGGTGAGAGGAGAGACATCTATACTAGTCTGGTCTGGTGAGAGGAGAGACATCTATACTAGTCTGGTCTGGTGAGAGGAGAGACATCTATACTAGTCTGGTCTGGTGAGAGGAGAGACATCTATACTAGTCTGGTCTGATGAGAGGAGAGGAGAGACATCTATAATAGTCTGGTCTGGTGAGAGGAGAGACATCTATAATAGTCTGGTCTGGTGAGAGGAGAGACATCTATACTAGTCTGGTCTGGTGAGAGGAGAGACATCTATACTAGTCTGGTGAGAGGAGAGACATCTATAATAGTCTGGTCTGGTGAGAGGACATACATCTATAATAGTCTGGTCTGGTGAGAGGAGAGACATCTATAATAGTCTGGTCTGGTGAGAGGAGAGACATCTATACTAGTCTGGTCTGGTGAGAGGAGAGACATCTATACTAGTCTGGTCTGGTGAGAGGAGAGACATCTATAATAGTCTGGTCTGGTGAGAGAGACATCTATACTAGTCTGGTCTGGTGAGAGGAGAGACATCTATAATAGTCTGGTGGTCTGGTGAGAGGAGAGACATCTATACTAGTCTGGTCTGGTGAGAGGAGAGACATCTATAATAGTCTGGTGAGAGGAGAGACATCTATAATAGTCTGGTCTGGTGAGAGGAGAGACATCTATACTAATCTGGTCTGGTGAGAGGAGAGACATCTGTCTGGTCTGGTGAGAGGAGAGACATCATCTAGTCTGGTCTGGTGAGAGAGACATCTATACTAGTCTGGTCTGGTGAGAGGAGAGACATCTATAATAGTCTGGTCTGATGAGAGGAGAGACATCTGGGTCTGGTGAGAGGAGAGACATCTATACTAATCTGGTCTGGTGAGAGGAGAGACATCTATAATAGTCTGGTCTGGTGAGAGGAGAGACATCTATAATAGTCTGGTCTGGTGAGAGGAGAGACATCTATAATAGTCTGGTGAGAGGAGAGACATCTATAATAGTCTGGTGAGAGGAGAGACTGGTGAGAGGAGAGACATCTATACTAGTCTGGTCTGGTGAGAGGAGAGACATCTATAATAGTCTGGTCTGATGAGAGGAGAGACATCTATACTAGTCTGGTCTGATGAGAGGAGAGACATCTATAATAGTCTGATCTGGTGAGAGAGACATCTATAATAGTCTGGTCTGGTGAGAGGAGAGACATCTATAATAGTCTGGTCTGGTGAGAGAGACATCTATAATAGTCTGGTCTGGTGAGAGGAGAGACATCTATACTAGTCTGGTCTGGTGAGAGGAGAGACATCTATACTAGTCTGGTCTGGTGAGAGGAGAGACATCTATACTAGTCTGGTCTGGTGAGAGGAGAGACATCTATACTAGTCTGGTCTGGTGAGAGGAGAGACATCTATACTAGTCTGGTCTGGTGAGAGGAGAGACATCTATAATAGTCTGGTCTGGTGAGAGAGACATCTATACTAGTCTGGTCTGGTGAGAGGAGAGACATCTATAATAGTCTGGTGGTCTGGTGAGAGGAGAGACATCTATACTAGTCTGGTCTGGTGAGAGGAGAGACATCTATAATAGTCTGGTGAGAGGAGAGACATCTATAATAGTCTGGTCTGGTGAGAGGAGAGACATCTATACTAGTCTGGTCTGGTGAGAGGAGAGACATCTATACTAGTCTGGTCTGGTGAGAGGAGAGACATCTATAATAGTCTGGTCTGGTGAGAGGAGAGACATCTATAATAGTCTGGTCTGGTGAGAGGAGAGACATCTATACTAGTCTGGTCTGGTGAGAGGAGAGACATCTATAATAGTCTGGTCTGATGAGAGGACATACATCTATAATAGTCTGGTCTGGTGAGAGGAGAGACATCTATAATAGTCTGGTCTGATGAGAGGAGAGACATCTATAATAGTCTGGTCTGGTGAGAGGAGAGACATCTATAATAGTCTGGTATGGTGAGAGGAGAGACATCTATACTAGTCTGGTGAGAGGAGAGACATCTATAATAGTCTGGTGAGAGGAGAGACATCTATAATAGTCTGGTGAGAGGAGAGACATCTATACTAGTCTGGTGAGAGGAGAGACATCTATAATAGTCTGGTCTGGTGAGAGAGACATCTATACTAGTCTGGTCTGGTGAGAGAGACATCTATACTAGTCTGGTCTGGTGAGAGGAGAGACATCTATAATAGTCTGGTCTGATGAGAGGAGAGACATCTATAATAGTCTGGTCTGGTGAGAGGAGAGACATCTATAATAGTCTGGTACCAATGCTAACCAGGGTTGGCCCAGCTGGGGACACTGAACAAAGTAAAGATGATAACACATACCGTATACAGACTGAACTAATAAATACATCTGTCCCCATCTCCTACATGGATTAATATCCCCCTGACATCTATACTAGTCTGGTCTGGTGAGAGGAGAGACATCTATAATAGTCTGGTCTGGTGAGAGGAGAGACATCTATACTAGTCTGGTCTGGTGAGAGGAGAGACATCTATAATAGTCTGGTCTGGTGAGAGAGACATCTATACTAGTCTGGTCTGGTGAGAGGAGAGACATCTATACTAGTCTGGTCTGGTGAGAGGAGAGACATCTATACTAGTCTGGTCTGGTGAGAGGAGAGACATCTATAATAGTCTGGTCTGGTGAGAGGAGAGACATCTATAATAGTCTGGTCTGGTGAGAGGAGAGACATCTATAATAGTCTGGTCTGGTGAGAGGAGAGACATCTATACTAGTCTGGTCTGGTGAGAGGAGAGACATCTATAATAGTCTGGTCTGGTGAGAGGAGAGACATCTATAATAGTCTGGTCTGGTGAGAGAGACATCTATAATAGTCTGGTCTGGTGAGAGGAGAGACATCTATAATAGTCTGGTCTGGTGAGAGGAGAGACATCTATACTAGTCTGGTCTGGTGAGAGGAGAGACATCTATAATAGTCTGGTCTGGTGAGAGGAGAGACATCTATAATAGTCTGGTCTGGTGAGAGGAGAGACATCTATAATAGTCTGGTCTGGTGAGAGGAGAGACATCTATACTAGTCTGGTCTGGTGAGAGGAGAGACATCTATAATAGTCTGGTCTGGTGAGAGGAGAGACATCTATAATAGTCTGGTCTGGTGAGAGGAGAGACATCTATACTAGTCTGGTCTGGTGAGAGGAGAGACATCTATAATAGTCTGGTCTGATGAGAGGACATACATCTATAATAGTCTGGTCTGGTGAGAGGAGAGACATCTATAATAGTCTGGTCTGATGAGAGGAGAGACATCTATAATAGTCTGGTCTGGTGAGAGGAGAGACATCTATAATAGTCTGGTATGGTGAGAGGAGAGACATCTATACTAGTCTGGTGAGAGGAGAGACATCTATAATAGTCTGGTGAGAGGAGAGACATCTATAATAGTCTGGTGAGAGGTGAGACATCTATACTAGTCTGGTGAGAGGAGAGACATCTATAATAGTCTGGTCTGGTGAGAGAGACATCTATACTAGTCTGGTCTGGTGAGAGAGACATCTATACTAGTCTGGTCTGGTGAGAGGAGAGACATCTATAATAGTCTGGTCTGATGAGAGGAGAGACATCTATAATAGTCTGGTCTGGTGAGAGGAGAGACATCTATAATAGTCTGGTACCAATGCTAACCAGGGTTGGCCCAGCTGGGGACACTGAACAAAGTAAAGATGATAACACATACTGTATACAGACTGAACTAATAAATTCATCTGTCCCCATCTCCTACATGGATTAATATCCCCCTGACATCTATAATAGTCTGGTCTGGTGAGAGGAGAGACATCTATACTAGTCTGGTCTGGTGAGAGGAGAGACATCTATAATAGTCTGGTCTGGTGAGAGGAGAGACATCTATAATAGTCTGGTCTGGTGAGAGGAGAGACATCTATAATAGTCTGGTCTGGTGAGAGGAGAGACATCTATAATAGTCTGGTCTGGTGAGAGGAGAGACATCTATAATAGTCTGGTCTGGTGAGAGGAGATAAATCTATAATAGTCTGGTACCAATGCTAACCAGGGTTGGCCCAGCTGGGGACACTGAACAAAGTAAAGATGATAACACATACCGTATACAGACTGAACTAATAAATACATCTGTCCCCATCTCCTACATGGATTAATATCCCCCTGACATCTATAATAGTCTGGTCTGGTGAGAGGAGAGACATCTATACTAGTCTGGTCTGGTGAGAGGAGAGACATCTATAATAGTCTGGTCTGGTGAGAGGAGAGACATCTATAATAGTCTGGTCTGGTGAGAGGAGAGACATCTATAATAGTCTGGTCTGGTGAGAGAGACATCTATAATAGTCTGGTCTGGTGAGAGGAGAGACATCTATAATAGTCTGGTCTGGTGAGAGGAGAGGAGAGACATCTATAATAGTCTGGTCTGGTGAGAGGAGAGACATCTATACTAGTCTGGTCTGGTGAGAGGAGAGACATCTATAATAGTCTGGTCTGGTGAGAGAGACATCTATAATAGTCTGGTCTGGTGAGAGAGACATCTATACTAGTCTGGTCTGGTGAGAGGAGAGACATCTATAATAGTCTGGTCTGGTGAGAGAGACATCTATACTAGTCTGGTCTGGTGAGAGGAGACACATCTATACTAGTCTGGTCTGGTGAGAGGAGAGACATCTATAATAGTCTGGTCTGGTGAGAGGAGAGACATCTATACTAGTCTGGTCTGGTGAGAGGAGAGACATCTATAATAGTCTGGTCTGGTGAGAGAGACATCTATACTAGTCTGGTCTGGTGAGAGGAGAGACATCTATACTAGTCTGGTCTGGTGAGAGGAGAGACATCTATAATAGTCTGGTCTGGTGAGAGGAGAGACATCTATAATAGTCTGGTCTGGTGAGAGGAGAGACATCTATAATAGTCTGGTCTGGTGAGAGGAGAGACATCTATACTAGTCTGGTCTGATGAGAGGAGAGACATCTATAATAGTCTGGTCTGGTGAGAGGAGAGACATCTATAATAGTCTGGTCTGGTGAGAGGAGAGACATCTATACTAGTCTGGTCTGATGAGAGGAGAGGAGAGACATCTATAATAGTCTGGTCTGGTGAGAGGAGAGACATCTATAATAGTCTGGTCTGGTGAGAGGAGAGACATCTATACTAGTCTGGTCTGGTGAGAGGAGAGACATCTATACTAGTCTGGTCTGGTGAGAGGAGAGACATCTATAATAGTCTGGTCTGGTGAGAGGAGAGACATCTATAATAGTCTGGTCTGGTGAGAGGAGAGACATCTATACTAGTCTGGTCTGATGAGAGGAGAGACATCTATAATAGTCTGGTCTGGTGAGAGGAGAGACATCTATAATAGTCTGGTCTGGTGAGAGAGACATCTATAATAGTCTGGTCTGGTGAGAGGAGAGACATCTATACTAGTCTGGTCTGATGAGAGGAGAGGAGAGACATCTATAATAGTCTGGTCTGGTGAGAGGAGAGACATCTATAATAGTCTGGTCTGGTGAGAGGAGAGACATCTATACTAGTCTGGTCTGGTGAGAGGAGAGACAACTATACTAGTCTGGTGAGAGGAGAGACATCTATACTAGTCTGGTCTGGTGAGAGGAGAGACATCTATAATAGTCTGGTGAGCGGAGAGACATCTATAATAGTCTGGTCTGGTGAGAGGAGAGACATCTATAATAGTCTGGTCTGGTGAGAGGAGAGACATCTATACTAGTCTGGTCTGGTGAGAGGAGAGACATCTATAATAGTCTGGTCTGGTGAGAGAGACATCTATAATAGTCTGGTCTGGTGAGAGGAGAGACATCTATAATAGTCTGGTCTGGTGAGAGGAGAGACATCTATACTAGTCTGGTCTGGTGAGAGGAGAGACATCTATAATAGTCTGGTCTGGTGAGAGGAGAGACATCTATAATAGTCTGGTCTGGTGAGAGGAGAGACATCTATACAGTCTGGTCTGGTGAGAGGAGAGACATCTATATAGTCTGGTCTGGTACATCTATAATAGAGAGGGAGAGACATCTATAATAGTCTGGTCTGATGAGAGGAGAGACATCTATAATAGTCTGGTCTGGTGAGAGGAGAGACATCTATAATAGTCTGGTATGGTGAGAGGAGAGACATCTATACTAGTCTGGTGAGAGGAGAGACATCTATAATAGTCTGGTGAGGGGAGAGACATCTATAATAGTCTGGTGAGAGGAGAGACATCTATACTAGTCTGGTGAGAGGAGAGACATCTATAATAGTCTGGTCTGGTGAGAGAGACATCTATACTAGTCTGGTCTGGTGAGAGAGACATCTATACTAGTCTGGTCTGGTGAGAGGAGAGACATCTATAATAGTCTGGTCTGATGAGAGGAGAGACATCTATAATAGTCTGATGAGAGGAGAGACATCTATACTAGTCTGGTCTGGTGAGAGGAGAGACATCTATACTAGTCTGGTCTGGTGAGAGGAGAGACATCTATACTGGTCTGGTGAGTCTGGTCTGGTGAGAGGAGAGACATCTATAATAGTCTGGTCTGGTGAGAGGAGAGACATCTATAATAGTCTCGTCTGGTGAGAGGAGAGACATCTATAATAGTCTGGTCTGGTGAGAGGAGAGACATCTATACTAGTCTGGTCTGGTGAGAGGAGAGACATCTATAATAGTCTGGTCTGGTGAGAGGAGAGACATCTATAATAGTCTGGTCTGGTGAGAGGAGAGACATCTATAATAGTCTGGTCTGGTGAGAGAGACATCTATAATAGTCTGGTCTGGTGAGAGGAGAGACATCTATAATAGTCTGGTCTGGTGAGAGGAGAGGAGAGACATCTATAATAGTCTGGTCTGGTGAGAGGAGAGACATCTATAATAGTCTGGTCTGGTGAGAGGAGAGACATCTATACTAGTCTGGTCTGGTGAGAGGAGAGACATCTATACTAGTCTGGTGAGAGGAGAGACATCTATACTAGTCTGGTCTGGTGAGAGGAGAGACATCTATAATAGTCTGGTCTGGTGAGAGGAGAGACATCTATAATAGTCTGGTCTGGTGAGAGGAGAGACATCTATAATAGTCTGGTCTGGTGAGAGGAGAGACATCTATAATAGTCTGGTCTGGTGAGAGGAGAGACATCTATACTAGTCTGGTCTGGTGAGAGGAGAGACATCTATAATAGTCTGGTCTGGTGAGAGGAGAGACATCTATAATAGTCTGGTCTGGTGAGAGGAGAGACATCTATAATAGTCTGGTCTGATGAGAGGAGAGACATCTATAATAGTCTGGTCTGGTGAGAGGAGAGACATCTATACTAGTCTGGTCTGATGAGAGGAGAGACATCTATAATAGTCTGGTCTGGTGAGAGGAGAGACATCTATAATAGTCTGGTCTGGTGAGAGGAGAGACATCTATACTAGTCTGGTGAGAGGAGGAGAGACATCTATAATAGTCTGGTGAGAGGGAGAGACATCTATAATAGTCTGGTGAGAGGAGAGACATCTATACTAGTCTGGTCTGGTGAGAGGAGAGACATCTATACTAGTCTGGTCTGGTGAGAGGAGAGACATCTATAATAGTCTGGTCTGGTGAGAGGAGAGACATCTATAATAGTCTGGTCTGGTGAGAGGAGAGACATCTATAATAGTCTGGTCTGATGAGAGGAGAGACATCTATAATAGTCTGGTCTGGTGAGAGGAGAGACATCTATAATAGTCTGGTCTGGTGAGAGAGACATCTATAATAGTCTGGTCTGGTGAGAGGAGAGACATCTATACTAGTCTGGTCTGATGAGAGGAGAGGAGAGACATCTATAATAGTCTGGTCTGGTGAGAGGAGAGACATCTATAATAGTCTGGTCTGGTGAGAGGAGAGACATCTATACTAGTCTGGTCTGGTGAGAGGAGAGACAACTATACTAGTCTGGTGAGAGGAGAGACATCTATACTAGTCTGGTCTGGTGAGAGGAGAGACATCTATAATAGTCTGGTGAGCGGAGAGACATCTATAATAGTCTGGTCTGGTGAGAGGAGAGACATCTATAATAGTCTGGTCTGGTGAGAGGAGAGACATCTATACTAGTCTGGTCTGGTGAGAGGAGAGACATCTATAATAGTCTGGTCTGGTGAGAGGAGAGACATCTATAATAGTCTGGTCTGGTGAGAGGAGAGACATCTATACTAGTCTGGTCTGGTGAGAGGAGAGACATCTATAATAGTCTGGTCTGGTGAGAGAGACATCTATACTAGTCTGGTCTGGTGAGAGGAGACACATCTATACTAGTCTGGTCTGGTGAGAGGAGAGACATCTATAATAGTCTGGTCTGGTGAGAGGAGAGACATCTATACTAGTCTGGTCTGGTGAGAGGAGAGACATCTATAATAGTCTGGTCTGGTGAGAGAGACATCTATACTAGTCTGGTCTGGTGAGAGGAGAGACATCTATACTAGTCTGGTCTGGTGAGAGGAGAGACATCTATAATAGTCTGGTCTGGTGAGAGGAGAGACATCTATAATAGTCTGGTCTGGTGAGAGGAGAGACATCTATAATAGTCTGGTCTGGTGAGAGGAGAGACATCTATACTAGTCTGGTCTGATGAGAGGAGAGACATCTATAATAGTCTGGTCTGGTGAGAGGAGAGACATCTATAATAGTCTGGTCTGGTGAGAGGAGAGACATCTATACTAGTCTGGTCTGGAGAGGAGAGGAGAGACATCTATAATAGTCTGGTCTGGTGAGAGGAGAGACATCTATAATAGTCTGGTCTGGTGAGAGGAGAGACATCTATACTAGTCTGGTCTGGTGAGAGGAGAGACATCTATACTAGTCTGGTCTGGTGAGAGGAGAGACATCTATAATAGTCTGGTCTGGTGAGAGGAGAGACATCTATAATAGTCTGGTCTGGTGAGAGGAGAGACATCTATACTAGTCTGGTCTGATGAGAGGAGAGACATCTATAATAGTCTGGTCTGGTGAGAGGAGAGACATCTATAATAGTCTGGTCTGGTGAGAGAGACATCTATAATAGTCTGGTCTGGTGAGAGGAGAGACATCTATACTAGTCTGGTCTGATGAGAGGAGAGGAGAGACATCTATAATAGTCTGGTCTGGTGAGAGGAGAGACATCTATAATAGTCTGGTCTGGTGAGAGGAGAGACATCTATACTAGTCTGGTCTGGTGAGAGGAGAGACAACTATACTAGTCTGGTGAGAGGAGAGACATCTATACTAGTCTGGTCTGGTGAGAGGAGAGACATCTATAATAGTCTGGTGAGCGGAGAGACATCTATAATAGTCTGGTCTGGTGAGAGGAGAGACATCTATAATAGTCTGGTCTGGTGAGAGGAGAGACATCTATACTAGTCTGGTCTGGTGAGAGGAGAGACATCTATAATAGTCTGGTCTGGTGAGAGGAGAGACATCTATAATAGTCTGGTCTGGTGAGAGGAGAGACATCTATACTAGTCTGGTCTGGTGAGAGGAGAGACATCTATAATAGTCTGGTCTGATGAGAGGACATACATCTATAATAGTCTGGTCTGGTGAGAGGAGAGACATCTATAATAGTCTGGTCTGATGAGAGGAGAGACATCTATAATAGTCTGGTCTGGTGATGGGTATGGTGAGAGGAGAGACATCTATACTAGTCTGGTGAGAGGAGAGACATCTATAATAGTCTGGTGAGGGGAGAGACATCTATAATAGTCTGGTGAGAGGAGAGACATCTATACTAGTCTGGTGAGAGGAGAGACATCTATAATAGTCTGGTCTGGTGAGAGAGACATCTATACTAGTCTGGTCTGGTGAGAGAGACATCTATACTAGTCTGGTCTGGTGAGAGGAGAGACATCTATAATAGTCTGGTCTGATGAGAGGAGAGACATCTATAATAGTCTGATGAGAGGAGAGACATCTATACTAGTCTGGTCTGGTGAGAGGAGAGACATCTATAATAGTCTGGTTGCCCCACAAATCACCCTGATAAGGAAATCAGTCAATTTAACTAAATTAACTAGGCCCTAATCTATGGATTTCACATGACTGGGAATACAAATATGCATTTGTTGGTCAGATACATTTTTTTCCCAAGTGGATCAGAAAACCAGCCAGCATCTGGTGTGATCACCATTTACCTCATGCAGCGCAACATCTCCTTTACATAGAGTTGATCAGGCTGTTGATTGTGGCCTGTGGAATGTTGTCCCACTCATCTTCAATGTCTGTGTGGAGTTGGTGAATACTGGAACACGCTGTCTCTTGTACACGTCGATCCAGAGAATCCCAAATATGTCCAATGGGTGACATGTCTGGTGAGTATGCAGGCTATGGAACAACTAGGACATTTTCTGCTTCCAGGAATTGTATACAGGTCCTTGCGAGATGGGGCCGTGTATTATCATGCTGGAACGTGATGGCGGAGGATGAATTATACGACAATGGGCCTCAGGATCTCGTCTCAGGATCTCTGTGGATTCAAATTGCCATTGATAAAATGCATTTAAGTTCGTTGTCCATAGCTTATGCCTGGCCATATCATATCCCCACCTCCACCATGAGGCACTCTGTTCACAAACCGCTCGCTCACACAACGTCACATACACCCTCTTCCCGGTACAGTTGAAACCGGGATTCATCTGTGAAGAGCACACTTCTCCAGCGTGCCAGTGGCCATCAAAGGTGAGCATTTGCCCACTGAAGTCAGTTACTATTTATTGCCTTACCTCCCTTATCCTACCTCATTTGCCCACTGAAGTCAGTTACTATTTATTGCCTTACCTCCCTTATCCTACCTCATTTGCCCACTGAAGTCAGTTACTATTTATTGCCTTACCTCCCTTATCCTACCTCATTTGCCCACTGAAGTCAGTTACTATTTATTGCCTTACCTCTCTTATCCTACCTCATTTGCCCACTGAAGTCAGTTACTATTTATTGCCTTACCTCCCTTATCCTACCTCATTTGCCCACTGAAGTCAGTTACTATTTATTGCCTTACCTCCCTTATCCTACCTCATTTGCCCACTGAAGTCAGTTACTATTTGTTGCCTTACCTCCCTTATCCTACCTCATTTGCCCACTGAAGTCAGTTACTATTTGTTGCCTTACCTCCCTTATCCTACCTCATTTGCCCACTGAAGTCAGTTACTATTTGTTGCCTTACCTCCCTTATCCTACCTCATTTGCCCACTGAAGTCAGTTACTATTTATTGCCTTACCTCCCTTATCCTACCTCATTTGCCCACTGAAGTCAGTTACTATTTGTTGCCTTACCTCCCTTATCCTACCTCATTTGCCCACTGAAGTCAGTTACTATTTGTTGCCTTACCTCCTCATTTGCCCACTGAAGTCAGTTACTACCTCATTTGCCCACTGAAGTCAGTTACTATTTGTTGCCTTACCTCCCTTATCCTACCTCATTTGCCCACTGAAGTCAGTTACTATTTGTTGCCTTACCTCCCTTATCCTACCTCATTTGCCCACTGAAGTCAGTTACTATTTGTTGCCTTACCTCCCTTATCCTACCTCATTTGCCCACTGAAGTCAGTTACTATTTATTGCCTTACCTCCCTTATCCTACCTCATTTGCCCACTGAAGTCAGTTACTATTTGTTGCCTTACCTCCCTTATCCTACCTCATTTGCCCACTGAAGTCAGTTACTATTTGTTGCCTTACCTCCCTTATCCTACCTCATTTGCCCACTGAAGTCAGTTACTATTTGTTGCCTTACCTCCCTTATCCTACCTCATTTGCCCACTGAAGTCAGTTACTATTTGTTGCCTTACCTCCCTTATCCTACCTCATTTGCCCACTGAAGTCAGTTACTATTTATTGCCTTACCTCCCTTATCCTACCTCATTTGCCCACTGAAGTCAGTTACTATTTGTTGCCTTACCTCCCTTATCTCGCCTCATTTGCACATGTTGTATATAGACTTTTTCTACTGTATTATTGACTGTATGTTTGTTTTACTCCATGTGTAACTCTGTGTTGTTGTATGTGTCGAACTGCTTTGCTTTATCTTGACCAGGTCGCAGTTCCAAATGAGAACTTGTTCTCAACTAGTCTACCTGGTTAAATAAATGTGAAATTAAAATAAATAAAAAAAAAACGACTCCGAACTGCTGTCAGGTCAAGACCGTGGGGGGGAACGAGCATGCAGATGAGCTTCCCTGAGACGGTTTCTGACAGTTTCTGCAGAAATTCTTTGTTTGTGCAAACACACAGTTTCATCAGCTGTCCGGGTGGCTGGTCTCAGACGATCCCGCAGGTGAAGAAGCCGGGTGTGGAGGGTCCTGGGTTGACGTGGTTACCTGTGGTCTGCGGTTGTGAGGCCGGTTGGACATTCTGCCAAATTCTCTAAGACGACAGAGGCAGCTTATGGTAGAGAAATAAAGATGACATTCTCTGGCAACAGCTCTGGTGGACATTCCTGCAGTCAGCATGCCAATTGCACGATCCCTCAAAACTTGAGACATCTGTGACATTGTGTTGTGACACAAAACAGCACATTTTAGAGTGGCCTTTTATTGTCCCCAGCACAAGGTGCACCTGTGTAATTATCATGCAGTTTAATCAGCTTATTGATATGCCATACCTGTCAGGTGGATGGATTTTCTTGGCAAAGGAGAAATGTTCACAAAACAAATTTGTGCACAAATATGAGAAGCTTTTTGTGTGTATAGTACAATTCAGGGATCTTTCATTTCAGCTCATGAAACATGGGACCAACACTTTACATGTTTATATTTTTGTTGAGTATAGAATAGCCTGGTCTGGTGAGAAGAGGGTATCACCTTGTCATAAAGATATCACCTTGTAAACCAGGTTTATCCTGTCGGTCACCAGGCCAGTCTGGCACCAGACCCCCATCACTTCCTGTGTCTAAACTTCCCAAGCCTGGAAAAAACTAAGTGCCTGACCAGCACACAAATGTTGAATTTCAGAATTGGTCAAAATTAGGTTAAGGTTAGGTTAAAGGTCAAGTTTTAGATTTGGTCTAATTGGGCTGTTTGCCAGAAAAGTCCCCCTTAGTCTCTTCCATCTATGAATGAGAGTCAAAATACACGTGCACCTTGGTCTAATTAATGACCAGCTTTATTGGCAGATTAGACATAATGACAGTCAACATGAAACATGCAGTACATAAGTGTTCATTATAAAAGAAATTGACCGGAAATAATATGCCAAAAATACTTAATTCCATTTTGTACATTGTGTGGTTTATACACACTATTAATTCTTCTTTAGCCACTTAACCAGAGTGTGGTATAATTTCACAGAGGTTACTGCAGGAAGCCCTTCTGGAGGACAAACAACAGTAAAGCATTTTTATGGCACCATATTCTCCATATTCTTCTCCCAAAACTATACAGGGGATAGGGTGCCGTTTAGGATGCAGGACAGTCCTAGTGGACTACCTGGGCAGCATCTCCTCCAGGTCAGCCACTACATAGGCCACCACCGCCCACAGGGCCGAACACAGGTTCATTTCTATGGGGCTCTGAACAGACATGGTGTCTCCGTTGGTGTGGTGGAACCAGAAGTATCTACTGTCTGCAACGTGCAGGCTGGCTCCTGGAGGACAGACACAACAAAACCGGTAAGGAGTCACTTACATCAATGTATTAACTATGGTTGGTTGGTTTGTTTGTGTGTCTCTGAGTCCTTGAACGTACCATTATGACTGATTAAATGTGCAGTGCATACTGTATTCTAACTTCTAAAGAGACAATGAGATTCTAATCAACTCACATTCTCAAAATGATCACTGTTGACAAAGCTAAACCCAGAGTTAATTACAAACCCATTATGTTATGCTTTCCCATTTCTTTTGCAAGTGAATGTAAGTAGGAGCAGGGGGAACCAGAGCAGTATAAGTGCATCTGGTAGCAGTTAGTGTTTAGCTTGGCAATCAGGTTCCTGTACAGTTTCCATTTGGAAACAGCACGATGCAGTGGCCCTTCCTGACACTAACATTCCCAAGGTACTGCTAGGAAGAAATCTAATGTCCTGTTAAACATCTAGCCTTCTGTCTTGTATTCTACCTGACAGAGAGAGACTAATGTCCTGTTAAACATCTAGCCTTCTGTCTTGTATTCTACCTGACAGAGAGAGACGAATGTCCTGTTAAACATCTAGCTTTCTGTCTTGTATTCTACCTGACAGAAAGACTTATGTCCTGTTAAACATCTAGCTTTCTGTCTTGTATTCTACCTGACAGAGAGAGACTAATGTCCTGTTAAACATCTAGCCTTCTGTCTTGTATTCTACCTGACAGAGAGAGACTAATGTCCTGTTAAACATCTAGCCTTCTGTCTTGTATTCTACCTGACAGAGAGACTGTTAAACATCTAGCTTTCTGTCTTGTATTCTACCTGACAGAGAGAGACTAATGTCCTGTTAAACATCTAGCGTCCTGTTAAACATCTAGCTTTCTGTCTTGTATTCTACCTGACAGAGAGACTGTCCTGTTAAACATCTAGCTTTCTGTCTTGTATTCTACCTGACAGAGAGAGACTAATGTCCTGTTAAACATATAGCTTTCTGTCTTGTAATCTACCTGACAGAGAGAGACTAATGTCCTGTTAAACATCTAGCTTTCTGTCTTGTATTCTACCTGACAGAGAGAGACTAATGTCCTGTTAAACATCTAGCTTTCTGTCTTGTATTCTACCTGACAGAGACTGTTAAACATCTAGCTTTCTGTCTTGTATTCTACCTGACAGAGAGACTGTTAAACATCTAGCCTTCTGTCTTGTATTCTACCTGACAGAGAGACTGTTAAACATCTAGCTTTCTGTCTTGTATTCTACCCGACAGAGAGACTGTTAAACATCTAGCCTTCTGTCTTGTATTCTACCTGACAGAGAGAGACAAATGTCCTGTTAAACATCTAGCTTTCTGTCTTGTATTCTAACTGACAGAGAGAGACGCATGTCCTGGTAAACATCTAGCTTTCTGTCTTGTATTCTACCTGACAGAGAGAGACTAATGTCCTGTTAAACATCTAGCTTTCTGTCTTGTATTCTACCTGACAGAGAGAGACTAATGTCCTGTTAAACATCTAGCTTTCTGTCTTGTATTCTACCTGACAGAGAGACTGTTAAACATCT
This sequence comes from Oncorhynchus clarkii lewisi, assembly GCF_045791955.1. Taxonomy (NCBI): domain Eukaryota; kingdom Metazoa; phylum Chordata; class Actinopteri; order Salmoniformes; family Salmonidae; genus Oncorhynchus; species Oncorhynchus clarkii. Next base: position 20,904 of record NW_027258772.1, on the reverse strand, counting down.
AGCTTTCTGTCATGTAATCTACCTGACAGAGAGAGACTAATGTCCTGTTAAACATCTAGCTTTCTGTCTTGTATTCTACCTGACAGAGAGAGACTAATGTCCTGTTAAACATCTAGCTTTCTGTCTTGTATTCTAACTGACAGAGAGACTGTTAAACATCTAGCCTTCTGTCTTGTATTCTACCTGACAGAGAGAGACTAATGTCCTGTTAAACATCTAGCTTTCTGTCTTGTATTCTACCTGACAGAGAGAGACTAATGTCCTGTTAAACATCTAGCCTTCTGTCTTGTATTCTACCTGACAGAGACTGTTAAACATCTAGCTTTCTGTCTTGTATTCTACCTGACAGAGAGACTGTCCTGTTAAACATCTAGCTTTCTGTCTTGTATTCTACCTGACAGAGAGAAACTAATGTCCTGTTAAACATCTAGCTTTCTGTCTTGTATTCTACCTGACAGAGAGAGACTAATGTCCTGTTAAACATCTAGCCTTCTGTCTTGTATTCTACCTGACAGAGAGAGACTAATGTCCTGTTAAACATCTAGCTTTCTGTCTTGTATTCTACCTGACAGAGAGACTAATGTCCTGTTAAACATATAGCTTTCTGTCTTGTATTCTACCTGACAGAGAGAGACTAATGTCCTGTTAATCATCTAGCTTTCTGTCTTGTATTCTACCTGACAGAGACTGACTGTTAAACATCTAGCTTTCTGTCTTGTATTCTACCTGACAGAGAGAGACTAATGTCCTGTTAAACATCTAGCTTTCTGTCTTGTATTCTACCTGACAGAGACTGTTAAACATCTAGCCTTCTGTCTTGTATTCTACCTGATGTCTGTTAAACATCTAGCCTTCTGTCTTGTATTCTACCTGACAGAGAGAGACTAATGTCCTGTTAAACATCTAGCCTTCTGTCTTGTATTCTACCTGACAGAGAGACTAATGTCCTGTTAAACATCTAGCTTTCTGTCTTGTAATCTACCTGACAGAGAGAGACTAATGTCCTGTTAAACATCTAGCCTTTCTGTCTTGTAATCTACCTGACAGAGAGAGACTAATGTCCTGTTAAACATCTAGCCTTCTGTCTTGTATTCTACCTGACAGAGAGACTAAACATCTAGTCCAGAGAGAGACTGTTAAACATCTAGCTTTCTGTCTTGTATTCTACCTGACAGAGAGAGACTAATGTCCTGTTAAACATCTAGCTTTCTGTCTTGTATTCTACCTGACAGAGAGAGACTAATGTCCTGTTAAACATCTAGCCTTCTGTCTTGTATTCTACCTGACAGAGAGACTGTTAAACATCTAGCTTTCTGTCTTGTATTCTACCTGACAGAGAGAGACGAATGTCCTGTTAAACATCTAGCTTTCTGTCTTGTATTCTACCTGACAGAGAGAGACTAATGTCCTGTTAAACATCTAGCTTTCTGTCTTGTAATCTACCTGACAGAGAGAGACTAATGTCCTGTTAAACATCTAGCTTTCTGTCTTGTAATCTACCTGACAGAGAGAGACTAATGTCCTGTTAAACATCTAGCTTTCTGTCTTGTATTCTACCTGACAGAGAGAGACTAATGTCCTGTTAAACATCTAGCTTTCTGTCTTGTATTCTACCTGACAGAGACTGTTAAACATCTAGCTTTCTGTCTTGTATTCTACCTGACAGAGAGACTGTTAAACATCTAGCCTTCTGTCTTGTATTCTACCTGACAGAGAGAGACTAATGTCCTGTTAAACATCTAGCTTTCTGTCTTGTATTCTACCTGACTACCTGTTACAGAGAGACTTATGTCCTGTTAAACATCTAGCTTTCTGTCTTGTATTACCTGACAGAGAGACTGAAACATCTAGCTTTCTGTCTTGTATTCTACCTGACAGAGAGAGACTAATGTCCTGTTAAACATCTAGCTTTCTGTCTTGTATTCTACCTGACAGAGAGACTGTTAAACATCTAGCTTTCTGTCTTGTAATCTACCTGACAGAGAGAGACTAATGTCCTGTTAAACATCTAGCTTTCTGTCTTGTAATCTACCTGACAGAGAGACTAATGTCCTGTTAAACTTCTAGCTTTCTGTCTTGTAATCTACCTGACAGAGAGACTAATGTCCTGTTAAACATCTAGCTTTCTGTCTTGTATTCTACCTGACAGAGAGAGACTAATGTCCTGTTAAACATCTAGCTTTCTGTCTTGTATTCTACCTGACAGAGAGACTGTTAAACATCTAGCTTTCTGTCTTGTAATCTACCTGACAGAGAGAGACTAATGTCCTGTTAAACATCTAGCCTTCTGTCTTGTATTCTACCTGACAGAGAGAGACTAATGTCCTGTTAAACATCTAGCTTTCTGTCTTGTAATCTACCTGACAGAGAGACTAATGTCCTGTTAAACTTCTAGCTTTCTGTCTTGTAATCTACCTGACAGAGAGACTAATGTCCTGTTAAACATCTAGGTTTCTGTCTTGTAATCTACCTGACAGAGAGAGACTAATGTCCTGTTAAACATCTAGCTTTCTGTCTTGTAATCTACCTGACAGAGAGACTTATGTCCTTTCCCCTTTATGTTGATTTGTAAGGACAATTCAGAAGTGAAATAGGGAGACAATGCTAGGAGAGAGACTGGTGGTACTGATGTGGGAAGCAACTGTAGTCTCAACCATGTTTCCAAATCCACTGTAACAGAGAGAAAAAGCAACAACATTTTCACTCTGGAAAAAGGAAGGAATGTGTGTAGTGAAAGGTCAATGGATGGAGCTGCATTACATTTAGGCTGAATCCCAAATGGCACCCTATTCCCTACATAGTGTACTACTTTTGACCAGAGTCCTATGGATCCTGTTCAAAAGTAGTGCACTATATGGGGAATAGGGTGCCATGTGGGACAAACACATATACTTTTTGCCATTTTGTGAAATGAGAGTGAGGTGTTTGGACAGCTGGTCCAGTGATTCATTTGTTTAACATTGTGGCTTTTTGAACCCTCACAGTGAACAGCCCCTCTCTTGGTTACACCATTCATCCACCCAGAATAGTTACTTTTCCACTGAGATAAGGTGATGTCATTCCTGAAACAGTTCCTTTACAGTAAGAAGGCTGATCTGTTATAACAAGTCTTTTTACAGGTGTGGTTACACTGTGTCTGGGTATGGCTGAGGACAGTCAAAGACTCGTCTATTAGCTGGACTGATGGAGGGAGACGTGGGCTCATCAACATTAGACTACTGTAGAGGTCTGGGCATGTGGTCATAAAGCATCTCAGCGTACGGTAGGAGTGCTGATCTAGAATCAGTTTTGTCTTTTCGATCATAATGAATACGATTATATGGATGGGACGGGGAGGGACCTGATCCTAGATCAGCACATCTAGCCTACTCTGAAACACTTAATGAATTCTAAAACATCCTCTCCCAGGTCCTAATGAGCTTCATTGTTTATCTCCACCTCAGCTTTAAGAGATCCCAAAACAACTGTGTTGGATGACACCCATGTTAATGAAGTAGGTTAGAGTTAACACATGCTGGTAGGCTGAGTCTCTCTCTCAATTTAGCAAATATCAGCACAACAAATACATTACTGGGGATGTGTTTCATAATACACTTCCTCTTCCCTGTCAGACCAAATTATTTGGTTGCCTACATACTGTAGCAATGCTAGTTATTTTTAAATCGGAGTACAGGGCATATTTCACTTCTACAAACATGTTATTTGAGAAACTGATCAATTCCACAAAAATGACCACAGAGACAATGTGGAACTGAATCTTCAATTGGTCTAGAAATAACGTGCTACTTCCTGTTTAAAAAGGTGAAAAGCACTTCTGCAGAAGGGGAACATGGCTTGTTAATTTGACAAAGGTCAAAGAGACACAGGTGGAACAAGAGTCAAATAGACTACGAGGAAGCCTCTCCAGCATATCTCCCAGACAGACAATAGAAGGTAGTCTACACACCTGGCTCCTACCGACTCAGACAGACAGACAATAGAAGGTAGTCTACACACCTGGCTCCTACTGACTCAGACAGACAATAGAAGGTAGTCTACCCACCTGGATCCTACCAACTCAGACAGACAATAGAAGGTAGTCTACACGCCTGGCTCCTACCGACTCAGACAGACAACAGAAGAGAGTCTACACACCTGGCTCCTACTGACTCAGACAGACAACAGAAGAGAGTCTACACACCTGGCTCCTACTGACTCAGACAGACAACAGAAGAGAGTCTACACACCTGGCTCCTACTGACTCAGACAGACAACAGAAGAGAGTCTACACACCTGGCTCCTACCGACTCAGATAGACAGACAACAGAAAAGAGTCTACACACCTGGCTCCTACTGACTCAGACAGACAGACAACAGAAGGTAGTCTACACACCTGGCTCCTACTGACTCAGACAGACAGACAACAGAAGGTAGTCTACACACCTGGCTCCTACTGACTCAGACAGACAGACAACAGAAGAGCGTCTACACACCTGGCTCCTACTGACTCAGACAGACAGACAACAGAAGAGCGTCTACACACCTGGCTCCTACTGACTCAGACAGACAGACAACAGAAGGTAGTCTACACACCTGGCTCCTACTGACTCAGACAGACAGACAACAGAAGGTAGTCTACACACCTGGCTCCTACTGACTCAGACAGACAGACAGACAATAGAAGGTAGTCTACACACCTGGCTCCTACTGACTCAGACAGACAGACAACAGAAGAGAGTCTACACACCTGGCACGCCGGCATCCATCCACATCTCTATATCAATTCCCTCTCCGTGTTCCTCCAGGGTGGTGGTGTTGATGGGCTTCAGTAGCTTCATCACCTCAGCCATGACAGCCCGGGCCTGGACTGAGCCTGTGAACTGCAGTCCCAGGGGGGTGAAGGTACCCTGGTCAGACTCCATCACTAGGTTAAAGTTAGAGATGTTCACCTGGGGGACAGCAGAATAGGTATAGAATCGTAAATAATCATTGATTGGATTTATATTGTGCTTTTCCAGTGCTGAAAGCGCTTTATATTGTATAACTTCTATAATTTTGCAGGACCCCAGGAAGAATAGCTGTTGCCTTGGTAGGAACTAATGGGGATCCATAATAAATACAAATACACTGCTCAAAAAAATAAAGGGAACACTAAAATAACACATCCTTTATCTGAATGAATGAAATATTCTTATTAAATACTTTTTTTCTTTACATAGTTGAATGTGCTGACAACAAAATCACACAAAAATTATCAATGGAAATCAAATTTATCAACCCAAGGAGGTCTGCATTTGGAGTCACACTCAAAATTAAAGTGGAAAACCACACTACAGGCTGATCCAACTTTGATGTAATGTCCTTAAAACAAGTCAAAATGAGACTCAGTAGTGTGTGTGGCCTCCACGTGCCTGTATGACCTCCCTACAACGCCTGGGCATGCTCCTGATGAGGTGGCGGATGGTCTCCTGAGGGATCTCCTCCCAGACCTGGACTAAAGCATCCGCCAACTCCTGGACAGTCTGTGGTGTAGCGTTGGTGGATGGAGCGAGACATGATGTCCCAGGTGTGCTCAATTGGATTCAGGTCTGGGGAACGGGCGGGCCAGTCCATGATGCCTTCCTCTTGCAGGAACTGCTGACACATTCCAGCCACATGAGGTCTAGCATTGTCTTGCAGTAGGAGGAACCCAGGGCCAACCGCACCAGCATATGGTCTCACAAGGGGTCTGAGGATCTCATCTCGGTACCTAATGGCAGTCAGGCTACATCTGGCGAGCACATGGAGGGCTGTGCGGCCCCCCAACGAAATGCTACCCCACACCACGACTGACCCACCGCCAAACCGGTCATGCTGGAGGATGTTGCAGGCAGCAGAACGTTCTCCACGGCGTCTCCACTCTGTCACATGTGCTCAGTGTGAACCTGCTTTCATCTGTGAAGAGCACAGGGCGCCAGTGGCGAATTTGCCAATCTTGGGGTTCCCTGGCAAATGCCAAACGTCCTGCACGGTGTTGGGCTGTAAGCACAACCCCCACCTGTGGACGTCGGGCCCTCATACCACCCTCATGGAGTCTGTTTCTGACCGTTTGAGCAGACACATGCACATTTGTGGCCTACTGGAGGTCATTTTGCAGGGCTCTGGCAGTGCTCCTCCTGCTCCTCCTTGCACAAAGGCGGAGGTAACGGTCCAGCTGCTGGGTTGTTGCCCTCCTACGGCCTCCTCCACATCTCCTGATGTACTGGCCTGTCTCCTGGTAGTGCCTCCATGTTCTGGACACTACGCTGACAGACACAGCAAACCTTCTTGCCACAGCTCGCATTGATGTTCCATCCTGGATGAGCTGCACTACCTGAGCCACTTGTGTGGGTTGTAGACTCCGTCTCATGCTACCACTAGAGTGAAAGCACCGCCAGCATTCAAAAGTGACCAAAACATCAGCCAGGAAGCATAGGAACTGAGAAGTGGTCTGTGTCTTGGTAATTGCCTATAATTTCCACCTGTTGTCTATTCCATTTGCACAACAGCATGTGAAATGTATTATCAATCAGTGTTGCTTCCTAAGTGGATAGTTTGATTTCACAGAAGTGTGATTGACTTGGAGTTACATTGTGTTGTTTAAGTGTTCCCTTCATTTTTTTGAGCAGTGTATATAGTAAGGTGGGAAACTCCTCTCTTCAACCATAAAGCACTGTAGCACTGTTGGGTGATGCACGACAACCATTTTGTGCCAGAACGCACACCACACAGAGAAATACATTTATCTCTCCTGGCTGTTGATATATTTGGCCAGCGTTCGAGCTAAAAAGTTTTACCAGGATGTGAGAGAAGTAGGGGGAAAAGACTGGACCATCACCCCCCATTCAGACACTAGCGGACAACTACGCTTCTGCAAGGGAGAGAGCATAGAATGTCCCACAAAGTGGAATAGAAACATCAACTCCATGATGGTCAATGAAGATTCCTCTTTGATAAACATGACGGGAACATTTGCTGCAAACGTCTGAATGCAGGGGTAGCTGGACTGGATCTAAGACGGTGGTATTCAAAATCGTGGGCGCGGAAACAAACATTTAGGAGACAATATACAAACATTTTGGAGAAAGATAATTAGGAAAATAAAATGTTATTGAGTAAATGTATTTATTGGTTTCTTTTCATTTTGATAAGAGATGAAAGTGTAATGAATTGAAGGTTATTTGTTGATGTAAGAATCGAAACGTACCAATTTTTTAAGTTTGGTCATAATTTTTGGGGTGGGGTCACGAGAAATTAGAGCGAAAAAAAAGGGGTCCCCAGAAATTCTGGTGGAAAAAAATGGGGTCCCTGCTGAAAAAGATTGAATACCACTGATGTAGTGTAGTGGACATTTAGTGTTGTATACTGAAGCTTTTCGGAGAAATCTGAGGAAATCCATAGTATGTAGTTGGAACCAGTGCAGGCCAGGGAGAAGGTGGGTCTCTGGTCAGAGTCAGGATGTGAACCCTCTGTTACCCTCTAACCTCTGGCCATTCTGATTCCGTTCACATTAGAATGCACAAAAACCACCACGCTCCCAGAATGCTGGTATTCAGTTACAGTGTGGTCCCGGCTCCATTCTGACTTAAACAATCTGTGCAGTGCCCTACATCCCAGTGGCTCACCTACAGTAGATCTGACGACAGTTTACATTTCTGTGTACCGCTCCGAATGAAGCCAGTTCCTACCACATGTTGACTGGCAAAGAACAAGCTGATGTAGATGAAAAGCCATCAGCTATTGATAATAAAACACTATTACCGGTACACACACAATCTGAAGGAGACTGGGGTCAACGATTCAAAATGTAAGAACGACCACATAATAGTTGTGCTGTTTCAATGGTTTGTATGACATCCTCTACCCAGTGGACCACTATGTGTGTGTGTGTAAGAATCTAAAGCGGAGAGAACAGAAGTCTTAAATCTAGCCAAAAAAAGGAGCTTATAGGACATTTCTAGTCAACTCTGACCCTACTGCTCTGACCCTCCGCAGCCTGCTCATTTGCAGGTCTAAATCAGTCCCTGATTAGAGGGGAATCACCCACCTGGAGTCCCAGGTCTAAATCAGTCCCTGATTAGAGGGGAACAATGAAGCAAAGCAGTGGAACGGACTTCCAGGTCCAGAGTTAAGTTTGAGGGCTATAGGATGTACTGTATGACAGGAGGATAATGGTGAGAGTGTACAAGTTAAATGGACAGTAAAAATCCAACAAGATGCACCAGGGTAGAAAGGTACCTTGTGAAGCTGGAAGTACTGTTGCGCTCCAACCCCTCCCTGCTCCTCCGCAGACCACAGCACTGTCCGGAGGGTTCTTCTGGGACGCAGACCTGGACACGCAATCACAATACATACAAATGGATTCCCTTTTCCTCACCAACCCTTGGGCTGTTTAATATTCCACATATTCAGCAGAACATTCCTATTCACCAGACCCTAGTCAACATTTCCTACATTCACTGCAATGATGAGCCCCATTCATAGAGAGGACTTCCAGAGACAACTTATCTGATTTGGGTTTCAGCCTGTGTGTTATTCTAGAAGTGACCCCCCCATCCCCCGAGGCTACTACTTTATGTGGGCTACAAAGGACAGCAGGCCACTCCCTTCCCATAGAGGTTCTCTAATATAACTCTGTAGCCTACACCCTCATCTGACATCAGTGCCATGTCTAGGGTTTGCGTCCCAAATGGCAACCTATTCTCTATGTAGTGCACTACTGTTGGGCCCTGGTGAACAGTACTGCACTATATAGGGAATAGTGTGCCATTTGGGACGTAGCTGAACAAAGCCCAAGGGACCAATTATTGTTCCGTGGCTTCATCTTGACTAAAAGTTTCATTGATGATAGGTCCTCTTCTTTAATAGTGGGCAAAGCTGAGCATATTCCAGCTAAGTACTTTACTATGCATCCATCCAGCCGCAAGAATGAACAATAAAGCAGCGACTGGTTATTATTGTCCAGACATTAAAATGGCTTCACATATTCAATGGGAATGACATTCTTTCCATTGCAACATCAGTGGAAAAAGGAAAGATTCTCTCAAGTCAACGTTAAGGCTTTCAGTCAGAGAGCACAAACAGCTCGGTGGTCTACTTTACGTGTCTAATTACACTTCATGTGGAAAAAGTCATTCTTTATTAAGTGAACAATGACCAGAAAAAGAATGAAGCAAGCCATGCTAATTGCTATATGAGTCAGCAAACAGCAGTTTAAATGCACGTCACCAAGAGTGCTGATCTAGGATCAGTGCTCTCCTGTCCATGTTATCTTATTCATAGTGATGTAAAAGGCTAAACTGATTGATCGTAAATCAGCACTCCTACTCCGAGACGCTAGATACATAAGGCCCCTGATTACAAAACAGCTTCAAAAGATGCCAATAGACTCGATACAAAACACAAATATTTTTTTGAGGCTCATGTCAATAAGAGCTTCAGAGATAGTGGATTATGTTCCAGATACATAGTCTAGATCCTAAATGGCACCCTGTTTCCTATACAAATGCCAGGTCGCAATTGTAAATGAAAACTTGTTCTCAACTTGCCTACCTGGTTAAATAAAGGTGAAATAAATAAAAATAGTGGACTGCTTTTGACTAGGAGCCCTGGTCAAACGTAGTTCAGTATAAGTAGGGAACAGTAGGACCTCCCAGGTTCTGATTCTTACCCAGGTCTTTAAGCAGACTCCCAGGTTCTGACCCAGATCTTTAGACAGAGACAGGGACTCCCATGTGCTGGTTCTGACCAAGTCCTAAGCAGAGACAAGGCATGCCAAGTTCTGACCCAGGTATTTAAGCAGAGATAGGGCCTCCCAGGTTCTGGTTCTGACCCAGGTCTTTAAGCAGAGACAGGGTCTCCCAAGTTCTGGTTCTGACCCAGGTCTTTAAGCAGAGACAGGGTCTCCCAGGCTCTTGTTCTGACCCAGGTCTTTAAGCAGACAGGGTCTCCCAAGTTCTGGCTCTGACCCAGGTCTTTAAGCAGAGACAGGGTCTCCCAGGCTCTGGTTCTGACCCAGGTTTTTAAGCAGAGACAGGGCCTCCCAGGTTCTGACCCAGGTCTTTAAGCAGAGACAAGGCCTCCCAGGTTCTTACCCAGGTCTGGGTCTCCCAGGCTCTGGTTCTGACCCAGATCTTTAAGCAGAGACAGGGCCTCCCAAGTTCTGACCCAGGTCTTTAAGCAGAGACAAGGCCTCCCAGATTCTGACCCAGGTCTTTAAGCAGAGACAAGGCCTCCCAGGTTCTTACCCAGGTCTTTAAGCAGAGACAGGGCCTCCCAAGTTCTGACCCAGGTCTTTAAGCAGAGAAAGGGCCTCCCAGGTTCTGACCCAGGTCTTTAAGCAGAGACAGGGTCTCCCAGGTTCTGGTTCTTACCCAGGTCTTTAAGCAGAGACAAGGCCTCCCAGGTTCTTACCCAGGTCTTTAAGCAGAGACAAGGCCTCCCAGGTTCTTACCCAGGTCTTTAAGCAGAGACAAGGCCTCCCAGGAGATGAGCGCTCCACCACCATCATCCATGGCCCCCTGGCCCACATCCCAGCTGTCCAGATGACCACTGAGCAGCACCACCTGAAGGGGGGGACAGACAGCATGCCTAGGATTAGTGATGGGGGGAATACAAAATCAATAGTTACATATCGGCATATTGTTTTTTATGTTATATCGTACCGACAATATTATTTTTGCTCTAATTGGCAGTAACTGCACCAAAAGCTTTTAAACTAGGGAGGCAATTTGTTTTCAAATATTTTATTTTCATGACTGATCAAAACTTGATTTCTCATGGCTCTCTCTGGTCTCTCTGCAGCAGACATACAGTATGGTGAGCAATATGTCTGGAACATCGAATCACAATAAAATCACAGTATCGAATCGCAATACATATAGATACGCAACATATATCGTATTGGCACCTAAGTATGACGATAATATCGTATCGTGAGGTCCCTGGCAATTCCCAGCCCTACCTGAGATCACTACTAAGTTACATGGATGATCAATACAATCATTATAGTGTAGGTCAGACAGAAGTTTGGTTTCAAAGCAAGAATGGTGAACCGGAAAGTCCAGGTTTCACCCTTGGTTCTCTTGGACAACAATGTCTGTAGCCAATAGCTACCGAGGGGTCAACAACCAGCAGGATCCTACTAATGATAAAACGTCAGGAGGATGCCAAAGGTGTTAAAACAAAACACACCGTAGCACCACCTGAATGAGGGCTAGCAGACCTGGGCTCTGTAATACCTTACATACTGGAGAGCAGTACAGGCATTATAGGCCACAGGTTTGGTTTCAAAGGAAGAATGGTGAACTGGACATTCCAAGCTAAAGAATGAAATATGTCACCTGTGGCTGTCTGGGACTACAATGTAGTGTAGCTGCATAGGGGTCAACAGTCAGCATCCTACTCAGTCTGCATCCCAAATGATACCCTATTCCCTACAGTATCTAGTGCACTCCATTTCCCCAGAGCTTTATGGGATATCAAATCAAATGTTATTGGTCACATACACATTTAGCAGATGTTATTGCGGGTGTAGCGAAATGTAGTCAAATGTCTAAGGAGAACATCAAAGGTGTTCACAACATAAATAGAAAGAAACAAAAAAGTCTGATGAAAAAAATGTATTCACTTCACAATGGTCAGAAGGAAAAATAAGTTTGAGAACAAACTTTTCCAGATGTTGGCTGTCGTCGGTAGACATGGGAGTGTGCCATACAGAGAGGGAGGAGGGGGGCCGAAGGGGGTGAGGAGCCTTTGTGTAGACGCTGAAAATAAACCAAACTAACCCCCAGCACTCAGTGTGTGCCATGTGTTAAAAATATCCCCTTCTTCCATGAAGAGGACTTCAAGTCTTCAACCAGTCTCTTGTCCAAGAGACAATACAGGAGTATGCAAAGTCATTGGTATGGATTTTGGTGGGAATATACTGTAGACTCACCGATCGTGGCTAAAAATAACCAGACTGACCTCCAATAGGACATGATTCAACAGCTCCCATCGTTACGCCACTAAATAGTTGAATGAGTTAAATACCAATCAAAAGAAACTTGGCCTGACAGTGTGAGTCCCAAACCCCTCGATGATGATGAGTAAACTAGGACTGGCAGAATGAGTCCCAAACCCCTCAATTATGATGAGTAAATATGATCCTCTTCAACATTAATAACCTTTACCACTTTGCACTGGTGGTTTTTCCCAAAACTGAACTCCCAAAACTAGAGCCTGAAATCAAATGCATAGGCCTAATATCTTTTCCCTGAAGTACATTTATTCGTTTTTACCAATACCTCAAAGTTGGCTTGGTTACCATGCCAACGGACGCATGCCGTCAGAAAACCCTTCAGACCAATCATGGAAGCTGATGTATCAGGACCTTCACACACCAAGGTTTAAAGTGTAGGCTAAATCAAAATGGAACACACTTTCTCCTTTGAAAAAGAGCCTTGAAATCTAAGCTGATGAATTTCCCCAGTGAACTGCCTAAAATATATCTACGATAAATCATATCTACCCCATCGTCTTCTCCATTTGTGAGATATGATGAACTACACACTATTGCCCTCACATCCTGCTGCTACTATTACTGCTGCTACTAGTACTACTACTACTGCTGCCACCACTACTATACTGCTGCTACTACTACTGCTACTACTCTTACTACTACAACACTGCTGCTACCACTACTACTGCTACTGCTGGCACTACTATACGGCTGCTACTACTACTGCTACCGCCACTACTATTAAATCAAATCAAATTTTATTTGTCACATACACATGGTTAACAGATGTTAATGCGAGTGTAGCGAAATGCTTGTGCTTCTAGTTCCGACAATGCAGTAATAACCAACAAGTAATCTAACTAACAATTCCAAAACTACTGTCTTGTACACAGTGTAAGGGGATAAAGAATATGTACATAAGGATATATGAATGAGTGATGGTACAGAGCAGCATAGGCAAGATACAGTAGATGGTATCGAGTACAGTATATACATATGAGATGAGTATGTAAACAAAGTGGCATAGTTAAAGTGGCTAGTGATACATGTATTACATAAGGATACAGTCGATGATATAGAGTACAGTATATACGTATGCATATGAGATGAATAATGTAGGGTAAGTAACATTATATAAGGTAGCATTGTTTAAAGTGGCTAGTGATATATTTACATCATTTCCCATCAATTCCCATTATTAAAGTGGCTGGAGTTGAGTCAGTGTCAGTGTGTTGGCAGCAGCCACTCAATGTTAGTGGTGGCTGTTTAACAGTCTGATGGCCTTGAGATAGAAGCTGTTTTTCAGTCTCTCGGTCCCAGCTTTGATGCACCTGTACTGACCTCGCCTTCTGGATGATAGCGGGGTGAACAGGCAGTGGCTCGGGTGGTTGATGTCCTTGATGATCTTTATGGCCTTCCTGTGATACTGTATACTGCTGCTGCTACCACTACTATACTGCTGCTGCTACCACTACTATACTGCTGCTGCTACCACTACTATACTGGTTCTGCTACCGCTACTACCACTAGTACTATACTGCCGCTACTGTCGCTACTGCTATAATGCTGCTACTGTCACTACTACACTGCTGCTACTGCCACTACTACATTGCTGCTACTACCGCTACTATACTGCTGCTACTATACTACCACTACTACCACTACTATACTGCTGCTACTGCCACTACTATACTGCCGCTACTGCCACTACTATACTGCCGCTACTGCCACTACTATACTGCCGCTACTGCCACTACTATACTGCACTATACTATACCACTATACTGCTGCTACTGCTACTACCGCTACTGCCACTACTATACTGCTGCTACTTCCACTACTATACTGCTGCTACTGCCACTACTATACTGCTGCTACTGTTGCTACTATACTGCTGCTACTGTTGCTACTATACTGCTGCTACTGCCACTACTATACTGCTGCTACTACCGCTACCATACTGCTGCTATTGCCGCTACTACTGCCATTGCTACTACTACTACTACTATTGCTACTACTGCCGCTATTGCTACTACTGCCGCTATTGCTACTACTGCCGCTATTGATACTACTACTACTATTGCTACTACTGCCGCTATTGCTACTACTGCCGCTATTGATACTACTACTACTACTATTGCTACTACTGCCGCTATTGCTACTACTGCCGCTATTGATACTACTACTACTATTGCTACTACTGCCGCTATTGCTACTACTGCCGCTATTGCTACTACTGCCGCTATTGCTACTACTACTACTACTATTGCTACTACTGCCGCTATTGCTACTACTACTACTACTATGCTACTACTGCCGCTATTGCTTCTACTGCCATTGAAAACACCCAATCAGTATTTCTACATTTCAGATGAGGAGAAAATAAATTAGTGCCAGAAAAGAGGGAGGAGAAAGAAAAGGAGTAAATCAGCTCCTTGTGCGCAACATATCTTCCAATGTCTGGGAATTAGTCTTGGCTTCCTACATCTAAGAAAATAAGAATCCTGTGACCAGTTTCTTCTTCTGTTTATTCAGGAACAGACTAAGGTATAGTTGCTGTGGCAACAGAGAACAAAGGTTACTTGATCCTGAGCACTGTGGGAACTGATGTTCTTTAAGGTTTGTTGGAGCAGAGATGATTTTGATGAAAACATATTCAGGATACCAAGCAGAGAAACTAAGCAAAATTAAACTTAAACATGATGTCACTCTTCAGGCAACTTTTATCACAGACTAATTTGCCAATATCAGGTAACTTGATATCAAATCTATACTATGAGTCTGGGAATCTGGCTTTATGAACCATATAGGAGTAAGCAAGACAACAGTAGACTATATGACATTTGTAGCAGAAGAGCATCACCTTAAGGCTCGGATAAACCGGTAACATTTGCCAACCCAGAGTACTTAGCAGCTCTGAACAGAATGCTGGCCATAATTTGCAATCCAATACTACATGTAGAATTGCACGAAAATGTCAGCAGTCAGACATCCAGCAGGGGTGGTCCCTAAAACACACCGCGCCGAACAGCAGACATCCAGCAGCAGGTGGTCCCTAAAACACACTGCACCGAACAGCAGACAGACATCCAGCAGGTGGTCCCTAAAACACACAGCCCCGAACAGCAGACATCCAGCAGGGGTGGTCCCTAAAACACACAGCGCCGAACAGCAGACATCCAGCAGGGGTGGTCCCTAAAACACACAGCCCCGAACAGCAGACATCCAGCAGGGGTGGTCCCTAAAACACACCGCGCCGAACAGCAGACATCCAGCAGAGGTGGTCCCTAAAACACACCGCGCCGAACAGCAGACATCCAGCAGAGGTGGTCCCTAAAACACACAGCGCCGAACAGCAGACATCCAGCTGTTGCCGTCCAGCTGTTGGTCCCTAAAACACACCGCGCTGAACAGCAGACATCCAGCGGGTGGTCCCTAAAACACACCACGCCGAACAGCAGACATCCAGCTGGTGGTCCCTAAAACACACCACGCCGAACAGCAGACATCCAGCTGGTGGTCCCTAAAACACACCGCACCGAACAGCAGATGAATGACAGATCATCATTCGGTGCGTTGTGTGTGTGGTCCTTTAGGCCTATATTGTGTAGCCAAACTAAAGTGAAAATCTTAAGTGTTTGTCAGAGAGTCCTGAACTTGATTCTCAGTGTACCTCCCTAGTCCCTATCAGACTCCCATCTTGCCAGACTAAAACAGAGACTAATTTGCTTGACTGGTGGACTTCTCTGGCTGCAAGCACTTTAAAGTGGGGGAGAGATTCAACTTTAGCTAAACAAACTTTCATGCACAAAGGTGTAGCATATGAATCACATTTTAATTGCAGCTTCTCTGGGTATTTTTGGCAGGCAGAGCCCGCCAACAGTTGCAGTCAGAGTAGAGGTGTCTGATGGGGTTAGCAGTGTAAATAATGGGATTCACATACACCTTGTTAAATTGTTCTCGCCCTTCACAGGACCTTTCTCACACAATCTACTTTAGATATGTTACGCTTCATAGCTACAGTGCATTCGGAAAGTATTCAAACCCCTTGACTTTTTCCACATTTCGTTACATTACAGCCTTATTCTAAAATGGATTAAATAAAAAAATGTCTTCATTAATTTACACACAACACCCCATAATGATAACGCAAAAAAAGGGTTTTTGAAACGTGTGCATCCTGTTTCCATTGATCATCCTTGATATGTTTCCACAACTTGGAGTCCACCTGTGGTAAATTCAATTGATTGGACATTATTTGGAAAAAACACACAAACCTGTCAATACATAGGTTCTACAGTTGACAGTGCATGTCAGAGCAAAAACCAAGCTATGAGGTCGAAGGAATTGTCCCTAGAGCGTTGAGACAGGATTGTGTCGAGGCACAGATCTGGGGAAGGGTACCAAAACATTTCTGCAGCATTGATGGTCCCCAAGAACACAGTGACCTCCATCATTATTAAATGGAAGAAGTTTGGAACCACCAAGACTCTTGCTAGGGCTGGCCACCCGGCCAAAACTGAGCAATAAGGGGGAGAATGGCCTTGGTCAGTGAGGTGACCAAGAACCCAATGGTCCCTCTGACAGAGCTCTAGAGTTCCTCTGTGGAGATGGTTGTCCTTCTGGAACAATCTCTACAGCACTTCACCAATCAGGCCTTTATGGTAGAGTGGTCAGACGGAAGCCACTCCAGTAAAAGGTACGACAGCCCGCTTGGAGTTTGCCAAAAGGCACCTAAAGGACTCTCAGACTTTCTGTAACACATTTCTCAATGCTTTGATGAGAACAAACCAGAGGTTCACAAGGAATAACTGAGTGGGAGTTGAGCCTGCGAGGTACATTATGGGGTCACACTAGTACGTCACTTCCAGTTTAATACTTCAATAGCACTAATGAGAAGAAGGCAAGGGTTTTAATCACTACTAGAACGTCTCTGCCATGGTTCAACATCCAGTACTCCAGATGGTGCATGGTTCAGGTAGTACGAGCAGTGAGGGCTATTAGCCTAACTATTCCTAATAGATTCAAATGATTTGGACAGACAGCCCACCTCTTGTTCAGCACAACAACATGGCCTGATCATCTCAGTTGAGCCATAAATGAGGTTCTATTAGTTGTTTAGTGTAAAACAGACGTGCAAGCCAAGTCATTACAGTGCTTGAGGACTGCTGCTGCAACCAAAACTTCAGTCTATTTCAAAGTTGAACACAGCTTGGTTAAAGAGGCACTATGGAAATGTAGTTGCCAGTTGCAAACGCTATGCTTTTAGTCATGATGTTGACAGGAGTTTCCCTTTGTCCAATAAGATAAAAGGAAAAAGTTCCATAGAGGCCACTTTAATGTTGGTAACTCTAGAGAACGATTGCTTTCTAATATTGTTTGCAACTATACTGGTCTATTGACAAGATGTTGGCATGTCATGTGACTGGAAGGGTACATAAATACTCCCCCAGACAGAGACACAGGCTCACTTATGATAAGCCCTGTCATTTCCTGGAACAGAGCAGGAGTTTTGCCAATTATAAACTAGCAGTATGTATTGTACACCACATGGAACTACAGCACTGTACAACATTCCACGCTTCCAAAAATCAATAAATCACATCACACCCTGCCCTTTTGGCCAAATCAAATACATGTGTATTTGTGACATGCTCCGGATACAACAGGTGTAGATCCGCCATCAAATGTTTACTTACAAGCTTTTTCCCCAAAATGCAGAGGTAAAAAGTAAGAAGATGTGCGAATAAAAATAGAAAACAGTAATGCAATAAATAACTATAAGGAGGCTGTATACAAATAGTACCAGTACTGAGTCAATGTGCAGGGGTACCACGTAGTACAGGTAATATGTACATGTAGGCAGGGGTAAAAGTGACTAGGCAATCGGGATAGATAAGAAACAGTAGCGCATGTGGAGAGTGTGTGACAACTACAAACAGAGAATAACGTTTAAGGTTAAATAAACAACTACAAACAGAGCTAGATAAGAATGTTTCAGGTTAAATAAATAGGTTAAAAATAGATAGTATCTACACAGTAAAACAGAAGATTTCACAGTCTCCTTCTCTTGCCCTCTGATAATAAAAAATGTTAATAAGAAAACACCGAGACTAAAAGTTGACAGACCTTGAACAGATTACTACAATTCATTACAGATGCATTCTCTTTCCAGTATTAGCTTTAGGCTCTGAAATAAAATACTGAGGTTAGATCTAGGTTTCCATCTCCATCCTTATCTATTTGTAGCAATGTGATTTACATTATGTTTGGTAAGCATTTTATTTGTTGTTGCCCCCAGGAACTGACAGCCAGTGAATATGATTTCCTCCCCACAGTAGTGATGCAGCTGCACAGTGTGTCGGTTTGACGTTGGGCATCTGCAGCCTGCTGATGGGTGACAGCCCAACACACACAGGCAGGGCACATCATGGAGACAATGGAGAGACATCATGGAGACAATGGAGAGACACATCATGGAGACAATGGAGACATCATGGAGACACACATCATGTAGACAATGGAGAGACATCATGGAGACAATGGAGAGACACATCATGGAGAGACAATGGAGAGACATCATGGAGACACACATCATGTAGACAATGGAGAGACATCATGGAGACACACATCATGGAGAGACATCATGGAGACACACATCATGGAGACACACATCATGGAGACAATGGAGAGACATCATGGAGACACACATCATGGAGACAATGGAGAGACATCATGGAGACAATGGAGAGACATCATGGAGACACACATCATGGGCTCCATTTTTATTCTACAACAAATGCTTTTCCATTTCCCCACATTCATACCACGTGGTACCCAACTTTACAGCAGTGTTGTAGTGTGCAATTTCCATCCAATGTAAAGCACTGGGATGAAAGAGAAGCTCTACATGCAATCCATGATCATGTATAAGTTCTATTACAGCCTTGATGTGTCATGACTCGTGGCTCCTCAACTAAGTGGTCAGAGGCCTATTTATTCAAGCTCTGACTGCATTATTGGCACAAGAAGAAATTGAGCTGAAGGGAACCATAAAGAGACATTTTGATGTTAGTCATCTGTGTCTGAAACCAGATCCTGGACCTCGAGACAAAATGATTCAGGAAATGAGGTCAACAATCCCACCAGTTTCATTTCCTGTGAATATGCTGAGTGACTTCTCCACAGATAAGTGCAGCAGTTGTTTTCACAGTAATGTGTATGGCTCTGGTCCTGTATAACCTTGTGATTGCACTGCTTTAATTCACAATATTGAGATGTCATAATAAAATGTGCCATTTTAAAGCAGAGTTGAGGATGCTGAGCTAGGCTTTCTGTAGTGGGCTACTCAACACATCACAGCTGCTACTCTTAGTAGGTGTGAATTTAACACACCGGTCTTCAGTGTTGGAGCTGAGGAAACATTAGGCAAGACATAAAAAATATAAATACAAATCTCAAGATACTCATTTGCATACAAAGCGCATATCTCATACTTCATCTACAGTACATGTCTTTTCTGCCCGTGTTTCTAAAGTTATGTACGTGCTGTACATCACCCTTGTATGGTTTTCTGGATGATTCAGTGCCATTACTAAGTGAAAACCGACTGGCTCTGAAAAAGGCATTCGGTCCGATACTAGAGGAATCTAAATCACAGCTCAGTCCAAGAGTCTAGCACATATTACTATTTATTATGAACCTCCAAATGCCTTGACAAGGAATTTATACACCGATTCATCATACCACAAGGAAACAGGCAGCACTTGCTTTTATCACTTTTTTACAGCAACAGTTGATAGATGTGACCACTGTGTCATTGTCTACAGAGAATGGTAGCCAATAGGTTGACTGATAATTGAAGAGGCTCTTCTTGACCCCATTCAGGAAATTGCCAGGCTGAATCCCAAGTAGCACTCTATACACCAAATAGTGCACTACTTTTGACCAGATCCCCATTGGTCCTGGACAAAAGTAGTGCACTAGAAAAGGGAATAGTAGGGTGCCATTTGTGACACAGACCCAGCCCCAAGGTTATGTTTGCTCATAAAAAAATATGTTCCCTGGAGTTATGCAAAACACATTCCATGGACCTGACTAGGCCGACACAGTGAATATTTGCTCATCTCAGGAGAGAGACCCATGTCAGCTAAAGCACATAGCTAGCTGGTATATAGCTTGGCCAACACCAACGTTTCCAGGCAAATCCAGAGGGTCATTCTTAGTGCGGCTGACACCAAACTCCAGGTCCTCCTGTCTTCAGAGTCTGGAAAGGCTATTTTGATGTTGTCGGCACGATGCGTTGACAAATGAAGGGGATGTGCTTTTCTACTGATTGGTTCTCCTCAGTGTCTTTCTCACTCAAACCAACGTGGACAAAATAGTTTGACAACCTTGTTTGTAAAGCTTTTAAATCTCAACCGTTTATCTTTACCAATGATGAAGACACAGAGGTCTCATGGTATGGTGGGGTCAACTTATAGGTCAACTTTGAGCAACTCTTGAATGTTTTGGCATACCCTATAGACACTTATACACATTGTACATCCATCTAAGTCCATTCCTCCTCTGAACTGCTAGTTGTGTAGGTTCATGCAGGAATTTAACCATAAACTATGGTTTCTCCCAGCTGGCTCTGACTCATAAATCAGCAGCCAGCAACAACCTCAGCTAAACCCACCCATGGGGTTTACAACCTCAGCTAAACCCACCCATGGGGTTTACAACCTCAGCTAAACCCACCCATGGGGTTTACAACCTCAGCTAAACCCACCCATGGGGTTTACAATCTCAGCTAAACCCACCCATGGGGTTTACAACCTCAGCTAAACCCACCCATGGGGTTTACAACCTCAGCTAAACCCACCCATGGGGTTTACAACCTCAGCTAAACCCACCCATGGGGG